>NC_055992.1:17884853-18185421 GCF_018446385.1 Zingiber officinale
TTCTAGGACTGAGTTGGTTTGGGATTCATTAATTGGTTTGTGGGTAGATTTTGTTTGTTTGCTTTGTTGACAAGCATTACATATTGTTAAATCTAAGTTAGGTAATTTTGGTAAGCCTCTAACTAGACCATTTAATTTACTTATGTTTCTGAAATGTGTGTGTGACATTCTTCTATGCCATAGCCAAGTTTCTTCTTTTTGTGTTAAATAACATTTGACTGAAGAAGTGGTTAAGTTAATGGCATAGATATTGTCTTTTCTAAAGCCTTTTAGGCTTATAGTTGGATTATCTAGATGTTTGATCAAACATTCTGTGGATAGAAATTTTACCTTATACCTAGTGTCACATAATTGACTTATGCTCAGGAGATTGTATTTAAAGTTTTCAACAAGTAGAACATTTGTAATTATGAAATCTATTTTTAATTCAATATTACCTATACCAATTACCTTGAGTTTACCGTTGTTTCCAAAGGCAACTGTTCCTAGGCTTTTGTAGGTTAATTGAGTGAACTTGGTGTCATATGTTTGGAGCAACCACTGTCCAAAATCCACTTGGTTTCCTACAACAAGTAGGATTTTTATGTTAGTCTTAGTTTATCAATTTTTAATCAATCATTATTTAAGTAAAAAAATATTAATTTTAAAATTTTGAAATTAATTTAAGTTTTAAAATTAATTTTTGAATTTTGACAATAATTTGAGTTTAAAATTAACTTAGGTTTAAAATTTTGAAGTAAATTTTTTTTTTTAAGTTTAAAATTAAATTTTGAAATTAATTTAAGTTTTAAAATTAAAATTTTAAAATTAGTTTAAGTTTTAAAATTACAATTTTGAAATTAGTTTAAGTTTTAAAATTAAGATTTTGAAATTAGTTTAAGTTTTAAAATTAAAAATTTGAAATTAATTTAAGTTTTAAAATTAAAATTTTGAAATTAGTTTAAGTTTTAAAATTAAAATTTTGAAATTAGTTTAAGTTTTAAAATAAAAAAATTTGAAATTAATTTAAGTTTTAAAATTGAAATTTTTTAAATTAATTTAAGTTTTATTCATCTCACCCGATTTATATTATCAATCAAGGAATCCTATGATTTTGTGAGATGAAATTAGTTAGATTACAGAGTTTTGTTTTAACTTGTGTTAGATTCAGACTTAGCTTTGGTTTCCACAAATAGGCATTCTTCGGATAAACTTCTAAGCTTGGTGAGTCACAAGGACATCATTAGAAGTAACCAACCTTTTGAGGTTTTCCGAATAGTCCTATCCACGGAACTTAGTACTAAATCTTGGTCTAACTGGTTAGGATTCGTTTAAGGGTAGCTTCGGTCAGTTCCACTTGGCCAAATGCACCAGATCGAAACCATATCTTTCTAGACATGCGATGCCCAAGCTTCCCTAACGTACTATCATCCAAAAACTTCACCAGTACCATGAGTCAAGTTAAACTTGGTCTCTCTTTAACTAATCCTAATTACCCTGCCGGGTTAGTTTGTTTTGGGTTACCCTGTCGGGTAGGTTAGTTTTGGAGGTGCCAGCTATTCTGGAGCCTCCCCCTGAATTATTGGCCATTAATTTAGATTTTGGGTTTGTGTCGATTCTTTTTATAGTTATAATCAACTTGGTGATAATCTAAATTTTGTTGAGTTTTGAATTTTGATTTTAATTTATATTTTAGTTTTTGATCTGATTTATTCAAGTTTATATAATGTATTTTATCTTTAGGTATATAGAATTGATTAAGTCCTACTTGCGTGGTTAAGCACGCTTTCGGGACCCAAGCTTGTTTAGTTGCTTTGTGTTGGGTTAATAATGATTTAAAGGTTTTGTTTGGGTTTGACTTATATCCAAGTCTAGTTTTATTATAGCATGCCTTTTGGTTATTTAGAATTAAATCTAAATTTTTAGATCTTGTTGTGAATTTTTCCAACATTTCCTTTAACTTATTAAGTTCATTTTTTAATGATAAATTCTCCTCCTCAAGTGTTCGATCTTGAGTTGGATTCGAATTTTTTAATTGTTCCTTGAGGTTTTGATTTTCCTCAAGAAGCGATTTATTTTTATTTTCCAATTTAACTAATTTTTTATTTAAACACGAGATAATTCTAAAGAATTTACGATTTAAGTTTAGGTATACCTCTTTGGAACCTTCGGAAACGAGTGCGGACTCGTGGCTTGATTCGGGTTCGGACCCGTCTTCCGATTCCTCTGATTCGTCTTCCGTTTCAGCTTCACGAGCCATCAGCGCGAGGTGACTTTGGTGCTTTTGCCTTTCTCCCTCCGATTCGTCTGAGGAGGAATCGTCCCATGTTGCTTTGAGGGCTTTCTTCTTTGTTGACTTTGGTTTGTCAAGTTTCAATCTTGGGCATTCGTTCTTGTAGTGCCCCTTTTTGTTACATCCGAAACATGTGACATTTCTTGAGTCGGCTGGCGAACTGATCTTCTGAAGATCCTGTTTGCTGAAGCTTCTCTTTTTCCTGGTGAACATTTTCCTTACCAGGTTCACCAGGTGTTCTTCGTCTTCAGAGTTTTGATCGGAATCTTCTTCAGATTCGGGCTTGTTCTTCTTTTCTTTAGAGGAACCTGCAAATAAAGCTACACCTTTCTCGACCCCGGCGTTAGTTTGCTCATGCAGTTCTAATTCACAAAAGAGTTCATCCAATTTTAATTTAGATAAATTTTTTGAAATTTTGTAGGCATCTACGATTGATGCCCACAAATTGTTTCGCGGAAAAGCATTTAACGCGTACCTGATTAAGTCTCGGTTCTCCATTTGGTGGCCAATCGCGTGGAGACCGTTGAGGATATCTTTGACCCTTGCGTGGAGCTGACTTGCCGTTTCTCCTTCCTGCATTTTTATATTAAAAATTTTATTTAACAGCAAATCTCTTTTTGTTACCTTCGCATCGCTTGTTCCTTCGTGCAGCTCGATCAGTTTATCCCAAAGCTCCTTAGCGTTTTGATGCGGTCCGACTCGGTTCAGTTCTTCTCGTGTTAGTCCGCAGTGTAGAGTATTGATGGCTTTGTTTTCAATTGATGCCTTTTTCTTTATATCATTTGTCCAGTCTTCAGGGTCTAGTATGTTCCCGGAGTTGTCTACTGGAATTTTGTAAGCCTTTGTGACGCTCATCCATTGGTCGTAGTCTGTCTTCATGTAGACCTCCATTCTCCTCTTCCAGTATGAAAAATCATCCCCGTTGAATAGAGGAGGACGTACTGTGCTGAAGCCTTCTTGTTGAGACATCATTACCTACACACACGAAATTAACTGGAAAAATATCCCAAGACTTCGTCTTGGATTAGCAGTGCGGGAGAAGTAGAAACTCTAAGTTGGTGTTGCACCAATTTAAAAAATAAAAAAAATCTTCCAAGAAGATAATAATAATATCAGTTTTGAATTGTTAAAAAAAATGATTTCACCCCCTGTCTGATTGGTGGTTGCATCAAATCAGAGCGGTACCCGCTCTGATACCACTTGTAAGACCGTTGGATTCGATAGAGGGGGGGTGAATATCGATTCGAAAATCTCGAGTTAAAACGCAGCGGAAAAGTAAGGAAGTAAAGAAATAAACACGGTTGATTTTTTACTTCGTTCGGAGCCTGTGACGACTCCTACTCGAAGGCCCGTACTCCTTGAGTACCTTCGTTGGGCAATTCACTAGCAATTCGGATAATTACAATTTACGTACAAATATTGCTAATGAAAAGAAAGAAAACAAAGCTAACCGACAAACAATGAATTAAAAAGAGAGCCGGAGTGGGTCGTCGGAGCTTTGTGAACGTTGTTGGAGCGCAGAGCAGCAGAGTGATTGGACTCAGAGTTCTCAGAAGACTGATATCTTGAAGCTCCTGCCTGGGGCTTCTTTTATATGCTGCTCCGGGCGCCTGGATCCCTTCCGGGCGCCTGGAGTGTGACGTAACACTCCCAACCAGCATGCTCCAAGTGTCAACGTCGTCCTGGGGATAAAATTTGCCTCCGGACGCCCGGACCCTCACTGTTCCCTACCTGCAAAACAGTGTTAGTCCGAGGCAAATAAACCCTGCAGCACAGTTTGTTAGCACATTTTTACAGATACGTTAAGTAATACAAATTAGCATCAAGAGTATGACTTAGATTCCGTCTTTCCGAGACCGGAATCTAGTCACGATCTCGACTTAGATATCCGAAATGGATCTAAGCCGGATCGACGCCTAATGTTCCCTTCCCGGGAACGCGTCCTCGCAGTCACTCCCCTCCAGTGACTTACCTCAATCCGGTCAGCCCGTCGACCCGTCTGGACTTCTTGCCAAGCGTCCGGTCAGCCCGTCGACCCGCTTGGGCTTCTCGCCAGCTATCCGGTCAGCCCGTCGACCTAGCTGGACTTCTCGCCAAGCGTCCGGTCAGCCCGTCGACCCGCTTGGACTTCTCGCCAGCTATCCGGTCAGCCCGTCGACCTAGCTGGACTTTTCCTGCACACTTGATCAAAGTGTCAGACAACAACACAACTAACTTAACCTATTTGTCATTCATCAAAACCTGGGTTAGACCGTTAGTGCTACCCGCACCAACAATGTCTTCCCACTTCCACTCTGGTATAGGAAGAGGCTGTAGAACTCCTCCTGGTCTCTGGTGCTCTGCTTTGACTCTCTGACATGTCAGACAGGTACTGACATATTTAGCAACATCTCTTTTGAGTCGAGACCACCAGAATCTCTGTTTCACATCTTGGTACATCTTGGTAGAACCAGGATGCATGGAGTAGGGTGTGCTATGAGCTTCTTCTAAAATCTTCTTTCTCAACTCTTCATCATTGGGAACACAAAGGCGGCTCCCCTGATAAAGAATACTACTGTCTGATATTTGAAACTCCAAATTTTCTTCTTTCTGTATCCCTTGCTTGATCTTCTGGATATCTGGATCTTCACTTTGCTTTCTCTGCATATCCTCAAGCAAGATAGACTCTAAGGTCAATGCAGAGAGTTGCCCATAAATAATTTCCATTCCAAAGTCTGACAACTCCTTTTGCAGTGGTAGGGCTAATGATGACAAAGACATCAGGGATGCACTGGATTTTCTGCTTAGTGCATCTGCCACTTTATTAGCTTTGCCTAGATGGTAGAGGATTTCATAGTCATAATCTTTGACCAACTCTAGCCACCTACGCTGTCTCATGTTTAAGTCCTTCTGAGTGAAAAAGTACTTAAGACTCTGATAGTCTGTGAAAATTCTGCACTGAACTCCATACAAGTGGTGTCGCCAGAGTTTCAGCGCAAAGACCACTGCTGTCAGCTCAAGATCATGAGTGGGGTAGTTCTTCTCGTAGTCTTTGAGTTGTCTGGAAGCATAAGCTATCACTTTTCCTTCCTGCATGAGTACAACTCCTAAGCCCATCTTGGAAGCATCACTGTAGATGTCAAAACTCCTGTCACTTTCTGGAACAGTCAGAATAAGAGCACTGGTCAGTCTCTTCTTGAGCTCTTGGAAACTCTGCTCACATTTATCTGACCATTCAAACTTCTTGTTCTTTCTGGTGAGGGCTGTTAGTGGAGAGGCTATCCTGGAAAAGTCCTCCATGAATTTCCTGTAGTACCCAGCTAAACCAAGGAAGCTTCTGATCTCCTTGGCGTTCTTGGGTCTACTCCAGTTGTTGACTGCTTCTATTTTGGCTGGATCCACTTGGATGCCTTCTTTAGAAATTATGTGACCTAGAAATGCCACATGATCTAACCAGAACTCGCACTTTGAGAATTTAGCGTAAAGCTGCTTTTGCTGAAGAGTCTGCAGTACTATCCTCAAGTGCGTGTCATGCTCCTCTGGGGTTCTGGAATAGATTAGAATGTCGTCGATGAACACAATGACAAATTTGTCAAGGTATTCTCTGAACACTCTGTTCATCAGGTCCATGAAAACTGCAGGTGCATTAGTTACACCAAAAGGCATGACTACGAACTCGTAGTGTCTGTATCTGGTCCTGAAAGCCGTTCTGGGTATGTCTCTTTCTTTCACTTTTAGCTGATGGTACCCAGAGCGCAGGTCAATATTTAAGAATACTGTCGCCCCTCTCAACTGATCAAATAAGTCGTCGATCCTGGGGAGGGGGTACTTGTTCTTGATTGTCACTTGATTCAGAGCTCTATAATCTATGCACATCCGCATAGATCCGTCCTTCTTCTTGACGAATAACACTGGAGCTCCCCATGGTGAATGACTAGGGCGGATGAAGCCTTTGTCAAGCAGCTCCTGAAGTTGTTCTTGTAATTCTTTCAGCTCTGCTGGAGACATGCGGTATGGAGCTTTTGAAATTGGACCAGTACCAGGAACCAGTTCAATCTCAAGCTCCACTTCTCTGTTGGGAGGTAGTCCAGGTAGCTCTTCTGGGAATACCTCTGAATACTCACAGACTACCCGAACTTCCTCCTGCTTGGGTCCTTCTTATTCTTCTGTACTCACAATGTGTGCAAGAAAACCAGCACACCCTTTAGCTAACATATGGTGAGCTGTGAGAGAAGAAAGGAACTTCTGGGTCTTCCTCTTCGGCACCCCTGTGAACTCAAAGGATGGTTCACCTTCTGGACTAAATATCACTTTCCTTCTGCGACAGTCCACTAAAGCACTGTACTTGCTAAGGAAATCTATACCCAAAATGATATCAAAATCCTACATGGCGAGGACTACCAGATCTACACATAGCTCATGGTCTGAAATTCTGACTGGTACAGCCCGAAGCCACTGGTTGGATTCCATGACTTCCCCAGAAGGTAGGGTCGTCAGGAACTTGGAGTTCATGCTTTCTGTAGGTACCTGTAATTCTTTGGCAAAGGGTACTGATACAAAAGAATGGGTCACCTCAGTATCAAATAGTGCAGTAGCTATATGCTGAAAAATAACTACTTGACCTGTTACGACCGTGGAGGCACTAGCAGCTTCTTCTTTAGCGAGGGAGAATACTCTGACACTGGCTGGAACTGGTGGGGCTTCCAACCTTCCTTGATTGATCTGAGGTCTTTCCAGAGTTGCAGGCATATAATGTAGCTGAGGTTTGCCTCCATATTGTATTGGCTGTGGCTGAGATGCTTTGAGTTTGTTAGGGCATTCTTTAGCCATGTGTCCTTCCTGCTCATATGAATAACATCCAGTCTTACCCAAAAGACAGGCTCCTGGATGTGTTCTCCCACATTTAGGACAGAGAGGGAACTTGGTCTGCTTATTTGCTGGTCCTCCTTTCTGGTTACCTCCAGAGTTCCACTGCTTCCTTTTGTTACCCTTGCCTTTCCAGTTCCAATGCTATATATGTATATATATGCTATTTCTACTCATCCACATCTAAAAGCAAAAAGGGAACAAAATCAGCATACTACACTTATAAAAATCTGCACTTAAGCTTAATAAAAATGCTTAATAAAATTCTACATTATAACTTAATAAAATATGCACATGATCAGCTAAGGGTAAATGAAAACAAAACATGCTCAGCTAAGGTAAGTTCAAACAACAAAGGAAAAACTAGAAACTCTATCTATCATGTTTCCTTTTTTGTTATAGTACATACGTTTACCATCAGATTTTGCTTGATCTATAGACTTGTTACATGTGCTCCTAATATGGCCATTACTGCAGTTATAAACTAAGAAAGAAGGCCAATTTCATTTTTTTTTTTGTGTGAACTACCTGCATCTTAAAGGAATTATCCCACATACAAAGAAGGAATATACAAGCTCCATCGACATCTTGCTTTTTAGACTTCAAGTATTTAACTTTAACATCAAGCACAATGCAGGCAACTCAAAGATGATCAGTGCCACAGCAAATTCGGTGATCTCATATTCAACCTAGCAGGTTCGGAATTAATGGTCATGCAGCAACCAACACAAGCAACCCGAAACTACAGCTCTTCCCCTGTTCAATGTCAACTGCCCTATATCTAAAGGAACAAAAATGCCTAGTTCATACAATTATTTCCCTTATTTGAAGTACACGGCAGCAAACACACAAGCGATTTCACAGCATGCTTCAAAAATCAAAAGACACAAGGAAACTTCGAACAAATCCGGAACCACTCTTATCGCAGGTGAGTAAGCGACTTACCTTTGCTTTTGGGACTTACAACCGGAAGAGAAAGACTCTAGGGTTTCGGGTGAACTCGCTTTCTCGACGATCTCTCCCTATCTACTTGTTCTCCTTAGTGAGATGGTCTCGAAAACGTCAGAGGCTCTCAGAAAAACCCCTCGCCGGCCGCCGGAGGAAGAGCCCTAGCTCGGCATCGTCTTCGCCCGAGAGAAGAATCGCCGTCGCGAGAAGAGAAGGAGAGTATTTCGGGTTCGGCAAAGACTAAGTTCTCCTTTAAAACTAGGGTTTTTATTATCAACTATAGCTTATATATTTGTCGCTGCCTCTCTAATTAGCACCGACCGCTAGCCTAGTTGGTCAGCCGGCTTTTAACCGAATCAAAGGTTTGGGCTTCGATTTCTCAACCGCGCCCCCTTTTTCCAATTTATTTTAAATGTTCCAACTATAGCTTAAATACTATTTGGTTCGGATTTTACTAAGAAACCCACGACTGATCTGTTGGTTAATCGAATTTCTGCTTAACCCGAGGTTTCCGGTTCAAATATCGGCTTGGACATTTTTTTGTCAAAACTTTTTTCGTTTAGTAAAAATACCAAACGACCTCCAAAAATTACATAAAAATACTCTAAAAATTTCTAAAAATCTCTAGAATATTTTAAAAGTTTTTCCAAATATTTTTAAGGACATTTAGAACTCGAAATAGGAAAAATTGGGTTGTTACAGTTAGGATCGGTGGTGTTGTTGATCTCTTGTAGGTCATTTCTACTAAAGTTCTTCTTTCTCCCGGTGAATATTTTTCTTATCAAGTTCACCAGGTATTCTTCGTCTTCTGGGTCTTGGTCAGACTCACTTTCAGGTTTAGGTTTGATTCTTGACTTGTCTTTGGAGGAACCTACAAAAAGGGCAATTCCTTTCTCGACCTATTTTGAGTTGTCTGTTCATAGAGTTTGAGTTCACAAAATAGTTCATCTATCTTTAATTTGGAAAGATTCTTTGAAATCTTGTAAGCATCCACGATGGATGCCCACAGTGCATTTAGAGGAAACGTGTTAAGGGCATACCTTATCAGGTCACGGTTCTCCGTCTAGTGGCCGATGTTGTGAAACCCATTGAGGATATCTTTTATTCTCGCGTGGAGTTGACTCGCAGTTTCTCCTTCCTGCATTTTTATATTAAATAGTTTATTCAGATAGATGTCTCTTTTGATTACCTTCGCATTGTTGGTTCCCTCGTGCAATTCGATGAGCTTGTCCTACAGTTCCTTCGTATTTTCGTGTGAGTCGACGCAGTTCAGTTGTTCTTTCGTTAGCTTGCACTAGAAGATGTTGAGAGCCTTGAAATCTATTTGGACTTTCTTCTTCATCTCCGAATTCCACTATTCTGGGTTCATCAGAATTCTAGCATTATCGACCGGAGCTTTGTAGCCTCTGGTGATGCTAAATCACTGGTCGAAGTCAGTCTTCATATAGACCTCCATTCGCTTCTTCTAGTATGGGAAGTTGTCACCGTTGAGGAGGGGAGGACGGATAGTACTGTATCCCTCATTTTGGTTCATTGCTCTTGCACACAATAAAGAAAAATAGAGAAGGTCCCAATACTTTTGGTGTTGGATTAGTAGTGTGGGATAAAAATAATAAAAATATTAAGACTGAATTGGTGTTACACCAATTCAGATTGGCTTGCTACGAGAAAATATTTTCAAAGAGGTAATTATACCAATTTAGATTATATCGAAAAACTTAAAATTGAAAATAAGAAAACAAAAATTTTAACGCCCTTTGCTTGATTGGTTGTTGCACCAAATTAGAGCAGTACCTACTATGATACCAATTGTTGGATCGAAAAGAATGCTAGAGGGGGGATGAATAGTGATCATTGAAAAATCGTTATCGAGTTAAAGTACGCAGTGGAAAATAATAACAAGAACAATGCTAATGCACCAAGTTTTACTTAGTTCGGAGCCTTCGTCGACTCCTACTCTAAGGCCCACATGTGAAAGTACTTTCATTGGGCAATCCACTAATAGTTCACAAAAGAGTTACACAATAAGTACAAGAACTATAAAATAAAGTTACCGACAACAAGGAAAATAAAAACTGAGTCATAGGTTGTCGGAGAAGCTTCATAGTGTCGTAGGAGCATCTTTGGAGCAGCACACAAGAAAGCAGTTGTAGAGAGAAGTTCTCTTTTTGCTACTGGTGAAGGCTGCTTATATAGGCAATTCCAAGGGTCTGGATCCCTTCCGGGCGCCTGGACCGTAACGTCATCCATCCAATCAATGTACTCCAAGCTGGCGACAAGATTGATTTTAGGTATTCCAGGTGTCGGGATCCCTTCCGAGCGCTCGTACCAACTTTTCCAGCAACCTTTATTTCCTGCAAAATGAAGTTAGTACGAGACAATAAAACTTTTATTACCCTGCAAAACAAGTGTTAGCACAATTATAGTCCAGAGTAATAATAAGATCCTGTCTCCTCGAGACCAGAATCTAATCAAGATTTCAATTTAGATTTTCTAAATAGATCTAAGTTGGATCGACGCCTACTGTTCCCTCAAATAGGGAACACGTCCTCACCAAGTCACTTTCCTCTAGTGACTTACCTTAACTTACCGCTTTGTCAGATATCCGGTTAGCCCATCGACCTATTTAGACTTTATGCCAGCTATCTAGTCGGCCTGTTGACCAAGCTAGACTTCGTGCCAGATATCTGGTTAGCCCATCGATCTATTTGGACTTCATACCAGCTATCCAGTCAGCCTGTCGACCTAGCTGGATTTCTTGCCAGATATCCGGTCAACCTGTTGACCTATCTGGACTTCTCCTGCACACTTAGTTAAATCGTTAGATCACATTAAATCCAACTTAATTTACTTTGTCATTCATCAAACCCTGAGTTAGATCGTTAGTGCAACCTGTACCAACAATCTCTCCCTTTTTGATGCAATGACAACCTGGGTTAAGTTAGGAAAAAACAATATACAAAAATAAATGATATGGTTTTTAAGTTAGTCTTGTTTTGATGTTGCTTGGTATTTTGCTAACTTAATCCACCTAACCACCATGGTTTTTAAGTTAGTCTTGTTTTGATGTTGCTTGGTATTTTGCTAACTTAATCCACCTAACCCTCCCCGTTGACATTCATAAAAAAATAGAAATAGACAATACATTGAAAAAATTTGCTAAGTAAAGTAATAAAAAAATCTTTGAAAATAGAAGATTTTCAGGATTACTTGGGGGAGTTAAAAACAACTTAGAAAATAAGTTAATTAACTTGAAGAGGATCTTGTAAAGTGTTTTTTAAAAGTAAAAACTTTATGTCAGGATTTCCAAAAATAAGGTGATTTTGAAAGTATTTTCCAAATCAGTAAAGTTTTTTAAAATATAAGATTTCCAAAAGATACAAAAATTTGATAATTCTAAGTTTTTGGAAAAATAACTTTAAAGATTAGAAAATTAAAAACAAGAAATATTTTGAAAATAGTTAGGTTTTTTAAGATAACTTTTGAAAACATTTGAATTTTTTTTCAAAAATATCTTTTAAAATAATATTTCAAAAACTTAAATAGTGATCAAACTAATTTACAAAACACTAAGGGTGATAAAGTTGTAAACAGTAGTTTTTAAGTTAGTCTTGTTTTGATGTTGCTTGGTATTTTGCTAACTTAATCCACCTAACCTTCCCCCTTTGACATTCATAAAAAAAAAATAGAAATAGACAATACATTGAAAAAATTTCCTAAGTAAAGTAATAAAAAAACTTTGAAAATAGAATATTTTCAGGATTACTTGGGGGAGTTAAAAACAGCTTAGAAAATAAGTTAATTAACTTGAAGAGGATCTTGTAAAGTGATTTTTAAAAGTAAAAACTTTATGTCAGGATTTCCAAAAATAAGGTGATTTTGAAAGTATTTTCCAAATCTGTAAAGTTTTTGAAAATATAAGATTTCCAAAAGATACAAAAATTTGATAATTCTAAGTTTTTGGAAAAACAACTTTAAAGATTAGAAAATTAAAAATAAGAAATATTTTGAAAATAGCTAGGTTTTTTAAGATAACTTTTGAAAACATTTGAATTTTTTTTCAAAAATATCTTTTAAAATAATATTTCAAAATCTTAAATAGTGATCAAACTAATTTACAAAACACTAAGGGTGATAAAGTTGAAGTGTTTACAAACTTGACAGTTTTAAAAATGCTAGTAGTAAAAAAATGAAGAAATTTTCAAAATAATTTTTAAGTTATTAATCCTCCCCCTGAACTTGACATTAGTTTAAAATAGACAACAAAAAAAATGTCCTTAACTATCTAACCATTGGTTACTTACTCACTATCAGAAGATAATAGTTTTTACTTGGTTAGTCAGGTTAAGTTAATTTATCCAATTAGTATTTGACTAAGATGAAAAAACTTAACCTGATTACTGTTAGTTTGGTATTTATGCCCAGATTTGTGTTGATGCATTGATATAAGCATCTTAAGTCCAAACAATTTGCCTATGCATCTCACCTCTTTCTAAGTTTAGCAATATACAAACAAGGTAGTCCTAATATGTTGGTGAGATACTCAAGTCCTAGATCTATAGGAGCATGCTTTCTAAGGGTTTGATCAAGACTAAGGCTAAAAGTAATTTTAAAAATTCTAAAAATAAGGGAAGTTTGAGAAAAATAGAAAAAGAATTTTACCCTAGAATTTTAAAGAATAATTTTAAAAGTAATTTTAAAATTAAGAGTCCTTGTCTATTAAGCACTTTCCTAATTGTAACAAATAAACTGAGAAAAACTAACTGTAAATAGTAAGTCAAAAATGTACAATGCATAGTAATAATAATCAAGGCAAATACAAGTAAACAATAGTAACCTAATATACTGTGATAATGAGGAGGGTGGTTCGGATCCCAGAGAGTGCAACATCTCTATCAGCTCAGTGTGACGAGTTTGGTCATCCTCGCGAGAGCTGAACAGGTCCCGTCAAAGATCGGAGACATCCTATCGCATGTCCCGTCCAAGATCAGAAATCTCCTGCTGCATGCCCCATTGAAGATTGGTGACATCCTACCAAAGGCTAGTCACAGCTGACTCAAGGCAGGTAACTTGGTCGGCTAGAGTGCGAGGGGCAGGACGTACTGTAGGGGGTTGCTAAAAAGTGCAATCATGAACTCATCCACCCCTGCCTCCTTCCCCTCGACATTTGGCTATGGCTCGACGTCTGGGTCAAGCTAGTTCTAGGCCCCCCTCTGCCAGGACAAGACACCATCATCATTTGTATGAATACCACCTAAAGAAAAGTTCCTAGATCCTATCATGTCAAACTCAGTTAGGGCTCTAACATCACCTCTGGTGACATCAATACCTAAAGAGGCAATGTATGCGGTCAAGATGTGGCAGCAGGGCATGTGAACCCGCCTGCTGGTGATGAGTCCAGCTGAGTAAAGAATGGCATGAAAAATATGTAAACTAATATCTATATCTAATCTATAACAGAAGACATATAGTAAAAATGAGTAAAAGGGATGCATCATCGCGACGTTGCGAGTGGTCAATGGCAAAATGCAAGAGGCTAAGACCCTATAAAGGGGATAGTCTTGAACTCTAAGGGAGACTGACCTAAATAGGATAACTGTGGGTACTCTTTCTCTCATAAAAAAAATATAAATAGATCGTATTAAGTGTAATGTGTGAGTATGCATCACCAAATGGTGGATCCCTAAGGGGATATCACTGAAAAGTGCATGCAGATGGACGCAATCATAGAAAGGTCCGGATGACAGTAGGGGATAGCATGATATCAGTACCAGATACCCTAGTGGTGTATGTAAGGTCATCTATTCTAACTAGGTTGTTGTACAGTTCATCATATAAACCTATGTTAACTGAACTGGTATAGTAAATCAGATGCTGCAAACTGTAGTAGTCAATGACCTCTACAGCAGGAATACATGAAAGTATAAAAAACTGTCTATCTAGATACCTAGTCCATATAGGCATATAGATAGTGGTGACAAACCTAATCCTAAGTTCCTTAGTAGGAAACCTAGGGTTAGTACTAGTAGTAGAGGGCCCAACACCAAGATTAGAACGTTTCTTAATTTATCAAAGAAAACTAAACTAAGCATAAAATACTAAAATAAAATAATTTAAAAAAATTTAGGAAAGGAAAGAAAATTTACCGACGCATCGTTAAAAATACTAAAATTGATGATCTTGATTGTTCTGCAACGGCGTAGTAACCGGAGGAAGAGAAAAAATTTAAACTTTTATTCCTTTTGCGTTAAAGCTCGGTGAAGGCTTTTGCAAAAGAAAAATCTAGAGATGCAAGGCTTTGGGACGCCCTTGCCGCCCCTTTTATAGGGCGGTCCGAGCACCCGGACAGGGTCCGAGCACCTGGAGCGGGGTGGCGGGGCGGGGCGGGGCGGGGCGCTCGGAGCATGTTCCGGGTGCTCGGAGTTGAATACCAGGGGCGCTCGCCCTTGGTTTCTAACTTTAAGTTTAAGTTAAATTTTAAGTTAATTTAAATTTAAAATTAATTTGATTTGAATGTTTAAGTTAATTTTTAGTTAAGTTTAAGTTAATTTTAAGTTTAAGTTTAATTTAATTTTAAGTGTTAAGTTTAATTTAATTTTTAACTTTAAGTTTAATTTAATTTTAAGTTTAAGTATAATTTAATTTTTAATTTTTAATTTTTAATTTTTAATTTTTAATTTTTAAGTTCTAAGTTTTAAGTTTAATTTAATTTTTAATTTTAAGTTTAATTTAAGTTAATTTTAAGTTTAAGTTTAATTTATTTTTTTAATTTTAATTTTAATTTAAGTTTAAGTTAAAGTTTAATTTAATTTTAAGTTTTAAGTTTTAAGTTTAATTTAAGTTAATTTTAAGTTTAAATTTAATTTAACTTAATTTTAAGTTTAATTTAATTTTAATTTTAATTTTAAGTTTAATTTAAGTTAATTTAATTTTAATTTAAAGTTTAATTTAATTTTAAGCTTTAAGTTTAATTTAATTTTTAATTTTAAGTTTAATTTAATTTTAAGCTTTAAGTTTAATTTAATTTTAAGTTAATTTAATTTTAAGTTTCTATTTAATTTAGTTTTTAGTCATCTCACCTGATCTATATTTTCAATCAGGAAATCTTATAATTTTATGAGATGAGTTATGTTCAATTTCAGGATTTGGTTTAACCTTGTGTTAGATTTAGGTTTAGCTTTAGGTTCAACAAACAGGTATTCTATGGATAAACTTCTGGGCTATAGTGAGTCACCTAGACATTATTAGAGTAACCATGCCTTCGAGGTTTTCCAAATAGTCCCATCCACTGAACTTAGTATAAAATCTTGGTCTAACTAGTAAAGATTCGTGAGGGGTAGCTTCAATTAGTTCTACTAAGCTAAATGCACCAGGTCGAAGGCATATCTTCCTAGTCATGCATAGACAGAGTTTCCCTAACTTACTATCATCCAAAACTTCACCAGTAACGTAGGTCAAGTTAAACTTTTGTCCCTTTTTACTCTAAACTTAATTACCTTGCTGGGTAGGTTATTTTTGGAGGTGCCAACTAGTTTGGAGCCTCCCCTGAATTATTGATCTGATTTCTTAAGTTTTAGTTTTGGGGTTATATCGATTACTTTTGTAATTATAATAGACTTGATGATATTTCGGGTTTGAGTTAGACCCTATGATTTATACAAGACTTTAGTAACCAGGTGGCCCCAGCAGGGGTGTGCTGAAAGAAGAGGAGAGGAATTATATTTATGATCAAGTTGGGTTGTATTGATCCCTTAATATAAATAAGGAATTTAAGTGGGAGTTTATTATTCTTGAACGACAACTCTCCCTCAAACCCTCACCGTCGTCCCTCCTCTTCCTGACCCTCTCGGCACACCAAGCCCAAGAAAACCTAGGGTTCCATCCCTAGGATTGTAGGTGTAACGCCCAAAAATTTCCAAATAAATTATTAGAAATATTCTATTATTTTTCTGGAATTTTAGGATATTTTTATAGAATTTTTAGAGTAGCGGAAGTAGCAAAAACAAATAGAAACGTAAAATGGCCTAAGCGGGAATTGAACCCGAGACCTAGGAGCCCTATGCCTTATAGAGGACTCTAGTAACCAAGTGAACCCAGCAGGGCCGTGCTGAAAGAAGAGGGAACCAATTATATTTATATTTAAGTTGGCCGAATTAACCACTTAATATAAATAGGGAGTTTTAAGTTAGGAATTGTTTTTTTTTATCGTGACTTCTTCCTCACCCTAGTCACGCCGCCCCTCTCCCTCCTCTTTCTCTCTCGGTGCACCAAGCCCCCAAGGGCTAGGGTTCCATCCCAAAGGCTCCAAGAACACCTTCCGGCGACGACTCCGGCACGAGTACGCTCCTCTCCGCGAGAAGAGCATATAGATGTAGGAGGATCGTTGAGAAGATCGTCCTTCCAGGAAATCTAGCGAACAGATCGTAAGGAAATCTAGCGCAGGAAGTAAGAAACCCCTCACCTACAGTATAAGTAGCTCTCCGTACATTTTACGCATTAGTTTAGTCATATGCAGAATTTTCAGTATATAGGGTGTGAATTAACGCACACCAAGTGTTTGCTTTAATGCTTAGTTCAGTAAAATGCTACCATAGGCATTTCAATAGCTTAGATAAATGCAGTAGAAGCATTTTATAGCACATTTAGTCTTGCCACAGCTTTTATGGGACTACAGTCCAATGGGTGGGCTCCCACAGTCGCCTCTAGGTTCAGACAACCTAGCTCTAGGTTCAGATAACCTAGAAATAGCAAGATAAGAAAATTTTAGCTATAACCAGTATTTTATTTTCAGCAGTGGCACTGTACTGGACTAGATATCCATTGGGTTGGGCTCCCATAGTCGTCCCTAGGTTTAGATAACCTAGTAACTCTACTAAATTCGGGACTTGCAACCCCGGGTCTAGTTAGGGATGCGCGCATAGCAAGTACAGTTGCCGTGCCCATCAGTAGTATGATTAGTATTTTCATCTATTTATAATAAATAGCTTTCAAAAACTTCACAACATAGTTTATGTGAATACAGAGCGGCTTAGCATCAGTTAGCAGTAGTGTAGCTTAGCTTTTATTTCAGTCTAGTTCTTATGGATTCACATGATGGTTTTATGCTTAGCTATGATTGCCATGTATCGTATGTGATTATGCCATGTTTTAGAATCCATGTTTAGCCATGTTCAGCATATATTTCAAATAGCATATTTTAAAAGCATAAATTGCATCGTATGCATGTTTTTGTGAGGTAGATGGTTTCTTACTAAGCTCTCGAGCTTACAGATACTTCTTTTCCTTATACTGTAGATAAAGGTAAAGGAAGGATGGATTAACGGAGGCTGGAGGACAATGCTACAAAGATGTGTGTGGGCAGGAACTTGGAACGAAGACCCTTGGGAACTAGCAAATTTAAAGAATTAGAACCTTTTGTTCTTTTCAATGTTTATGCACTTTTAGAATGTTTAAGAATTTTGAATTGTGAAACCATGCTTATGCCATGCCTAGGACACTAGCTAGTTTATTGATGAGTAGTAAATCATGCATAATGTTAGTGAAGACTAATTACAATGTTCTCTAGGTATTTTAGGTTTATTATATTGAGTTGTGTACGATCGAGCTCTGAAATTAGAGTTCTGCAGTGAAATCAGAAACTCCAATCAATCGACCGATCAATTGGAGGGACCTCAATCAATCGGTTGATCGATTGAGAGCTGATTTCCATGAACAGTAAGCTCTGGAATCGATCACTGGATCGACCCGGGAATTAGCCTCGCGAACAGAGAGCCTCTGAATCGATCGCTGGATCGACTGGTATAGCTGGATCGATCAGTCGATCGATCCATAACTTCTTCCGTGCACAGTAGCACACTGAATCGATCACTGGATCGATTAGTCATAGCTGGATTGATCAGCCAATCGATCCATAAATTCTTCCGTGCACAGTAGCACGCTGAATCGATCAGTGGATCGATCAGATGACTCCAATCGATCAGCCGATCGATTGGAGTGTCTGATTTCAGCTGGAAGGGTCTCAATTCAGTCTTTTGAGCAAATAGAAAGTATGGGTTCCTTCCCTAGTGTATGTAGGTCAATGGAAAGGTCTTTGAACCTAATATTATAGGCTGTAATAGTCATTAGCAGAGTAAGATTTTATTCAGCTCAGATTTCCGCACCTTATAGTTTAGCACAGCATAATGTGACGATCAAGCGTTACAGCTTAGCCAGTAGAAGGCGGGTCGTTACATAGTGGTATCAGAGCAAAAGTTCCATACTTCCTCACACACACATCAGCATTGAACCTGCAGCTTCCAAGTAAGAACATCTCTCACTTCATGTATGTTTTGCTTTCGTGTTTATAGATAACTAAAGCATGCTTATGTATGATAGTACCTAACGTGATAACAATAGTTATGCCATGTGATTCTGGTAGTTATGTATGTCCTCTGTGTCTTTAGAAAATGGTACGAGGACGCCCAGCTAGAAAGACACCAGCTACTGAGCCCTAGCGTGAGGCAGGCAGCTCAGTGCCTCCTCCAGACCTTGCAGAGGTAGTGGCTCAGTTACAGAAGCAACTAGCTGAATAGCAGCAGGAGATAGACACTTTAAGGGCTAACCAGTAGAACACTCCCACTGTCACTCCAGAACCTAATTTAGCAACTCCAGTAGTGATAGAGGTTCCACCAGTCCAACCTGCAGCACTAATAGCCCCAACAGCAGGGACAATGAGGGAAGCCTATCTGATTCAGTGGCAGAAGATCAAGCCAGAGAATTTCTCAAGCACCAGTGAACCATGGGATGCTCAAGCTTGGTTCAAAACGCTAGAGAGTACGATGGAGCTTCTGGACTGGCCAGAACATGAGAAGGTGAAATGCGCCTCTTTCTGTCTGACAGGAGATGTACGTATATGGTGGGAGAAAATTAAAGCGAAGCGCCCAGTGAATCAGATGACATGGGCCGACTTCGAAAGGGAGTTTTTCGAGGAGTTCTTCCATATGCAGGTTACCAACCGCCACTACGACGAGTTCACTGAGTTTCGTCAGGGCAACCTTTCAGTTGAGGAGGCCGTGAGGAAATTCAACAGACTGGCTTGTCTATGCCCTGAACTAGTCAGTACTGAAAGAGAACGAGTCCGGTTGATGCTCAAGATGTTAAGGCCGGAAATAGCAATGAATGTGGCCAGCGGTGTCCGTAGGCCGCAAACTACAGAAGAACTAGTGAACAGTGCTCTGACCACTGAGCATTATCAGAACGACATCAAGCAGCAGAAGCAAGTCCTCTCAGAGTCCAAAGGCCAAGGAGGCTTGGGTACTCAGAAGCACCAGGGCCACAGCTCCCATGGCTCTAACTGGAAAGGGAACTCCAGCAACAAACGCAAACCAGGGAGTTACCCAAAAGGAGGACCAGCTAGTAAACAACCCAGCTATCCCAAGTGTTCCACTTGTGGAAAATTTCACCCAGGAGTTTGTCGCAAGGGCACTCAAGGATGTTTCGAATGTGGCCAGGAGGGACATATGGCTAAACAATGCCCAAACAAGACCAGCTTTCCTCCACCACAGCCGATTCAATACGAGGTCAAGCCAGCACAGTTGTACCAGATGCAGGCTGCTTTAGATGGTCCACACATCAGCCAAGGCAGACTGGAAGCCCCCTCAGTCGCGACAAATGCAAGGATCTACTCACTGATCAGAGAAGACGTAGCAAATGCCTCGACAGTTGTTACAGGTCAGATTAGTATTTTACAACAAAGTGCAATTGTCTCATTCGATACTGGGGCAACCCATTCTTATATATCCAGGGCATTCGCCGAAAAGTTGGCAATACCCCCAGAGGTACTCAGTGGTCAGTTTTTGATGACGTTACCTTCGGGAGAGATTATGGCGTCCACGCACTGGCTCCGAGCAGTGCCGATCATCATAGCAGACAGAGAGCTTTTTGGTGAGTTGATAGTATTAGACATGACCGACTACGACGTCATCTTGGGAATGGACTTCCTGATGAAGTACGACGCCTTCATAGAGTGCCGTAAACAGAAAGTCGTATTCCAACCAGAAGCAGGATTGCAGTTTGGGTTCATCGGAGAACCAAAGAAAAAGGCCAAGAAGTTTCTCTCAGCTCTGAAGGCACAGAAACTACTAGACTCGGGATGTACGGGATTCTTAGCACATGTAGTTAGTACCAGCCAGGACAAGGACCGAAAACTAGAGGAGGTCCGAGTTGTATGTGACTACCCAATAGTCTTTCCTGAGGAGTTACCAGACCTAGCACTGGACAGGGAGATAGAATTTGAGATAGAGCTCATTCCCGGAACAAATCTCATCTCCAAGGCACCTTACCGCATGGCTCCAGCAGAACTGAAGGAACTTCATGAGCAACTACAGGAGCTGCTCGACAAGGGATTCATACGTCCTAGTCACTCACCATGGGGAGCGCCTGTATTGTTCGTGAAGAAGGACGGGAGCATGCGCCTGTGTATAGATTACAGAGCACTGAACCAAGTCACAATTAAGAACATGTATCCTCTTCCCAGAATAGATGACCTGTTTGATCAGCTAAAGGGAGCAGCAATGTTCTCTAAGATAGATCTCAGATCGGGATATCACCAAGTTAAAGTCAAAGAAGGTGATATACCCAAGACGGCTTTCAGGACCAGATACCGACACTATGAGTTCGTAGTCACACCCTTTGGCGTGACAAATGCTCCAGCTACTTTCATGGACCTCATGAACAGAGTATTCAGAGAATACTTAGATAAGTTTGTTATCGTATTCATCGATGACATCCTTATCTATTCCAGAACTCAGGAAGAACACGCAGAGCACCTGAAGATAGAACTGCAGACCCTTCAGCAGAACCAGCTGTACACCAAGTTCACGAAATGTGAATTCTGGCTCAATCAGGTAGCCTTCCTGGGTCACCTTATCTCCAAGGATGGTATTATGGTGGACCCCAGTAAAATAGAAGCTGTGAGTAACTGGAAAAGACCCAAGAACGCCAGTGAGATCAGAAGCTTTTTGGGACTAGCAGGTTATTACAGAAAATTCGTAGAGGACTTCTCCAGGATAGCCTCCCCACTGACAGCTCTTACCAGAAAGAACAGAAAATTTCAGTGGACAGAGGACTGTGAGAACAGCTTCAGCGAGTTAAAAAGGAGATTGACCAGTGCACCTATTCTGACTCTACCAGAAAACACAGATAGCTTTGATATTTATAGTGACGCCTCTAAATTGGGACTAGGATCCGTACTGATGCAAGAAGGTAAGGTGATCGCCTATGCCTCCAGACAACTCAAGGATTATAAGAGGAACTACCCTACTCATGACCTCGAGCTTGTAGCAGTCGTGTTCGCCCTCAAAATTTAGAGACATTACCTGTATGGAGCTCAGTGTAGAGTGTATACAGATCATCAGAGCCTGAACTTCTTTACTCAGAAGGATCTGAATATGCGACAGCGTAGATGGCTCGAACTGGTCAAAGATTATGATGTAAACATCCTCTACCACCCAAGAAAAGCCAATAAGGTGGCAGACGCACTTAGCAGGAAGTCCAGCGCCACCTTACTATCACTAGCAGCCATGTCACCGCCCCTACAGAAGGAGATCACAGATTTCAGCCTCGAACTTATAATGGGACAGCTCTCTACTATGACATTAGAATCCACCTTGCTTGGTGACATCCAGACAGCTCAGGGGCAGGATCCTGAAATCCAGAAAATCAAGCAAGGACTAGCAGGATCAGAAAGTGGAGAGTTCAGAGTATCAGATAGTGGGGCATTACATTTTGGTGATAGAATTTGTGTTCCAGATCAGGAGGAACTACGGAGGAAAATCTTAGACAAGGCTCACGGAACTCCTTATGCGATGCATCCCGGTTCCACCAAGATGTACCAGGACCTAAAGAAACGTTTTTGGTGGCCTGGGATGAAAAGAGACATCGCTGGATATGTTAGCACCTGTTTGACTTGCCAGAGGGTCAAGGCAGAACACCAGAGACCAGGAGGAGTTCTGCAGCCTATTCAGATCCCAGAATGGAAGTGGGAGGATATTTCTATGGATTTCATAGTGGGACTACCCAGAACCACGAATGGTCTTGATGCCATCTGGGTAATAGTCGACAGATTGACTAAATCAGCCCACTTCCTGGCTATCAGGATATCCTACTCCATGGAACAGCTAGCTCAGTTATATCTCAAGGAGATCGTTAGACTACATGGAGTCCCATGAACCATAATTTCAGACAGGGATGGTAGATTCACGTCACACTTCTGGGAGTATGTACAGTTAGCATTGGGCACTAAGTTAAAGTTTAGCACAACTTTCCATCCTCAGACGGATGGACAGACGGAGCGAGTAAATCAGGTACTCGAAGATATGCTCCGAGCGTGTGCCCTAGACTTCAAGGGAAGTTGGTGCAAATATCTGAGTTTAGCAGAATTTGCATACAACAACAGCTATCAGGCCACTATCGGTATGGCACCCTACGAGGCTCTCTATGGGCGGAGGTGTAGATCTCCAATCTGCTGGTACGAGAGTGGTGAACAGAAAGAACTAGAACTTCAGACAGATCTAGTAGCAGACACCACAGCAGCTATACAGCAGATCCGCTAGAGGATAGAGACAGCTCAGAGCCGCCAGAAAAGCTATGCTGATACACGGCGCAGACCCTTAGAGTTTTCAGTTGGGGATACAGTATTCCTCAGAGTGGCTCCCATGAAGGGAGTAATGCATTTTGGGAAGAAGGGCAAATTAAGTCCCAGATATGTGGGACCATACCTTATCACTAGGAGAGTTGGCAAAGTAGCATATGAGCTAGAGCTACCTCAGGAGATGTCAGCTATCCATAATGTATTTCATGTCTCTATGCTGAAGAAGCATGTCCCAGATGCCACCCAGGTGATTGAGCCCCAGTCGGTACAAGTCCGCGAAGACCTCAGCTATGACAGTCGGCCTATTCAGATAATAGACCGAGCAGTTAAGAAATTGCGGAATAAAGAGGTACCATTAGTAAAAGTTATTTGGCAAAGTCACACCGCAGAAGAGGCAACTTGAGAGACAGAAGCCAGTATGAGATAGAAGTACCCAGAGTTATTTTAAGTTCGAGGACAAACTTTTTATAAGGTATGGGAGATTGTAACGCCCAAAAATTTCCAAATAAATTATTAGAAATATTCTATTATTTTTCTGGAATTTTAGGATATTTTTATGGAATTTTTAGAGTAACGGAAGTAGCAAAAACAAATAGAAACGTAAAATGGCCTAGGTGGGAATTAAACCCGAGACCTAGGGGCCCTATGCCTTATAGAGGACTCTAGTAACCAAGTGAACCCAGCAGGGCCGTGCTAAAAGAAGAGGGAACCAATTATATTTATATTTAAGATGGCCGAATTAATCATTTAATATAAATAGGGAGTTTTAAGTGAGGAATTATTTTTTTTATTGTGACTTCTTCCTCACCCTAGTCACACCGCCCCTCTCCCTCCTCTTTCTCTCTCGGCGCACCAAGCCCCCAAGGGCTAGGGTTCCATCCCAAAGGCTCCAAGAACACCTTCCGACGACGACTCCGACACGAGGACGCTCCTCTCCGCGAGAAGAGCACGTAGACGTAGGAGGATCGTTGAGAAGATGTCAAGTCAAACTTGACCACTTCTCTCCCTTGGTTGATCTAATCTAACCATTTGATTCAAGCCAATTTAATATAATGAATCTAATTCATTTAATTAAATTGATTCAATGAGTCATAATCTAAATTAGACTTATTGAACACATGAATCAAATTGAGTCCAACTCAATTAGTTCAATTAGGATTACTCTTAATCCAATTTGATTCATCACATGAATCTAATCCTCTTGGTTCATCATATGAACCTAATCTCCATCTAATTGTCCTTTGTGTGTGACCCTATAGGTTCTTATAACGTTGGCAATGCTCCTAAACCCATTTAGAAGCATAAGTAATGAGCGGTATCTAGCAACACATCATTACTACCCAAGTTATAAGAATGTTGAGATCCAACATCACCTTGTGACTACTAATTGTGACTCCTCACAATATATGACATTGTCCTTCTATCCTAGACATCTAGATTGATCAATGTGAGGCATAGACCGTGTCATCCTCTAATCAATCTAAATCTTGAAATCCAAGTAGACTCACTCAATCAAATGAGCTCAATATCTCATATTGACTCATTTGGGCATGGCCATGCACTTCGTGGTCTCACTCTATCAAGAATATCGATGTCACTCCCGTCATATAGGAGGGATAGATCCCATCTACATCACTCACATCCCTCTGCATAATTCGTTACATACCCAGTAATCGCCTTTATAGTCCACCTAGTTACGGGTGACGTTGACGAAGCCAAAGTACGTAACTCCTTATGTAGGGATCCATGGTGACTTCAGGTCCAAGGACTAGTAGTCATACTAATAGCCACATGAGAAAGTATATGACACTCATATAACGATCCATGATACTTTCTCATGGCGGGTTATTCAGTATACATTCTCTAATGCATACCCATGTGTCAACTTGATATCTCTATATACATGACTTGTGAGATCAAGTCATCGAGTTTACCTACATACTAGTCTTATTGCATTAACATTGTCCCTGAATGTTAATGCTCAACTAGGAATGATTAAGAGTAGTGTTCCCTATATCATCTCACTATCGATTCAACCAATCGATTAATATAGGTAAGAACCTTCTACTCAAGGACGCTATTATACTTAATTTATTTGGCATCAATACAAGTAAGCATAATAACAAAAACCAAATGCCTTTATATATAAGAATATGATACAATGAGTCCATACAACAATCATCAAATGATTGGCTCTAGGGCTCTAACTAACACCAGGATCCCTTGCGAGAATTACTTGTTGATCTATTCTGGGGTATCATCGATCTTTGGTGCCTTTCCCTTTCACTCTTCTCGGATAAGCGTGTCATTTGAGGAGGATCCTTGCTCTCTATCCGCTCGGGCTTGTTCCTCTGAAGGAGTATGGAACAACGTCAGTGAAAGGGGATTAGTGCATTCGGCGCATCCCAGTATGTGCCAGTCGGCTTCTTACTCTAGGCCCGAACGGATATATTTTTCGCTCAATCTCTGTATCTGGCATGCTATCCCATCGCTGACACCGTGGATTCATTTACGTGTCGCTCGACCATCACTTGTTGTTCCTGCTCCATAATCTTTGCTGCTCGGGCTTGTATTAGCATGTCTAATTCCTCCTTTATTAGTGTCACCATCGTGAGTCACCCAACATCCTCTATCTCCACATCTAGGATACAGGCTACGTTTCCACAGGTGGTGCTAATATGATCTTGTCCGAAAATCATGAAGAAGGCTAGCTTGGGATGTGGCTCCTCTGTTGACTGTGTGAAGACTCCACTCTGATTTGTAATACAAGAAACATCAGTGTCAAGCCAGGGAAAGGGCCCCCGGCGTTAGCCCTCTAACGCTCAAGTCAGTCACTGGAATAGTAGAAAGAAGGCAGAGCAATGTAGTAGCAGTAAAAGCACAAGCGTAAATAACGAATATCACATACCTCCGCTAATGCATGGACCTCTTTTATATAGTGCTACAGTAGGCGACGTGCACGCTCTCCAAGGAACATGCACGTTTTCCTAACTATAATATGAAAAGACATGTCAAGAAAGTGTCTCCAACACTATATCTTAACAGGGCATGCAAATCCCTAACAAGACAGTAAAAGCTTCCGTCGTACGATTTGCCTGTTGACCATGTCCTATTGTCAGCGGCATTACCTCCCAGAGGGATATTAAGAGATATGGAAGGGGTCTCACTATTTAGCCGAATGGGATGGCCGCTCGGCTGCGATTCTCCACCTGGTCAACCTTAGCTGCTTTTTTTCATAATGACCCGGTTCGGTAGATTGTTTCTGGCCTGACCAGAGATGAGATCCGATCGACCTAGCACTCGCTTAGTCAATTGTGAGTATCTAATGTTCTGGCTATACTGATCCTATTTGGATGAGCAATCTGCCCCCATGAACCTACTGGCTGATCGGACACATCGAGATTGATGAGTAGTTGGCATCGAAAATCGATTAGCCAACTTTTGGTGAGCCTGTTGGTCCTCTGGCTCTAACTTCCTTGACTTTGACCTCCACGTCAACTACTGTCTTCGCCCTTGACTCATGCTCGGTGGGCCAAAGGGTATAAATATGACTTTGGTAGAATGGTTATGAAGCTCGAAGACTTTATAACTCGATGAGGTTGAGTTGTGTTATTGACTTGGTGCAGCCAAATTAGTGTAGCTCAATGACTTAGAGGTTTGCTAGAGATCAACAAAGAATGGTATGGCACATACGAGGGACTTCATAACAACGAGCTAGTTTAATGAAGCTCGTGAAGCTTATCGTGTTCGTTGACTTGGTGTGATTAAGTTGATTTGACTTAATACTGCATAAGATTGTTAGAGATCAGAGAAGGATACTATGAGACTGTTGGAGCAAGTAGGCCGACAAGAGGGGGGGGTGGTGGGGGTGAATTGCTTATATAATAAAAATTAACCTTTCTCAACTTCCAACTTTGATTAGTAGCATAGTTATAACAACAAATTAAATGAACAACTTTTAAAAGAAAGAGGCAAAAAGAGTTACTTGGTTACAACCTAGATGATTGTTAATCTAAGACAAAAGATATTGGTGTAGGATGCACTAGAATCGAACCTGAGTTTTAATGTTGTCAAAGGTTCAAGTTAAGTCTTGTTGTGATCTAACAAGTTGACTGAGTGTGTAGACTGTTTACTCAACTGGGAAAGGCCTAGTTGCGGCAAGACAGGAAAGACTTAGTAGATCATTGAAGCTATGTAGAAAGTCCAAGTGGGTTGAGAGGACCTGACACTTGGCAGGGAAACTCGATAGGTTTAGAGGACTGACGATCGAAGGAAAGTCCTGGTGGGTTGATTCAATGCTAAGCGGCAAAGTCCAAATAGGTTTGGAGAATCAATGTTTAGCAGATAGGTTGAGGTAAGCAACTGGAGAAGAGCGACAGTGAGGACGTGTTCTAAGAAGGAACAAACTCAAGGTTGCTGATCCAACTGAAGAAATCGGGAAGGTTTCCAAGTTGAGATCAAAACAGTCTTATTGTCTATTACTACTCATATATCTTTCTATTATTTATATATTACTATGCTAACTTTGTTCTTCAGGAGCTTTTGTTCTAACTTTATTTTGCAGGAACCAAAGTTTATCGGTCGAACGAACACTAGGATTGGTATACCAAACCAAGTTGATTCAAACCAGAGATTAGTCAAAGCAGAGTTTGGTAAAGTTATTGATCGATCGACCAAACCCATGGATCGGTCGATTGAACGATGCAGGCGTGGCACAGATCAGATCGAACAAAAGCAGAGATGGAAGCTAACCTGATCGGTCAACCGAACACAGGGATCGATCGATCGAACGATCACTTTTTTAATGATGCATTAAGTGTGAATCTTGATGAATAGGGAGATTCACTGTTCAATCAATCAAACAAAGGGATTGGTCGACCAAACCATTAAAGCTCATTAAATGTGCGAAGATCAGATTTCAGTAAAGAAGGAAATGAGTGTGATCAGTCGACCGATAGGAGCTTCAGACGATTGAATGGATTAGTCGACCAATAGGCTTATTAGTCGACCGAATGATGCTTATAAAAGGGGTGCTCAAGGTCCAAGGTAGGGTATCTATTTTCAATTCATCTATATGCAAAGCTGATGTTCGTACTACTACTCTACTACTCATCTTCAAGCAAGTTGCTGCTCCATCCAAGAAGTACCAACCGAGCTCCATCTTTTGTCTAGTGTCGGTATATTTTTTATATAACTTGCTTTGTACTTAATTTCAAGTAAGATAGTAGGCTGTTACTATCTTACATATTTCATTGTACCAATTGCTTCTTTCTAGAGATTTCGGAAAAAGGGTTTTAGTGAATTGTCCAACGGTGTGATCAAGGATCGCGGGTCTTGGAGTAGGAGTCGACCTAGACTCTGAATCAAGTAACCAAAACAAGTCTTTTATTTTCCACGGCACTACTCATGTTTTAAACTCTTCAAAAGAAAAGTTTTTAAAAATTGATATTCACACCCCCCCCCCCCACCCCTTAATCACATCTTTCGATCCTTCAATTGGTATCAGAGCCTAGTAGATATAAAATTACTTAACCGTTTTTTGAGCAATTTTAAAAAAAAATCTTTAAAAGTCTTTTCTTTAATTCTTAAGAAATATTTTTTTCCTTTATCCCGTACTACTAATCCCAAGACGAGAGTCTTGGAAATTTTCTTCTTCTTTTTTATTCTTTGATAGCAAAGATATCGAACTCCTACCAACAATAGTATAGCACCGTCCGCCCTCCATTGTTCAAAGGGGAGAACTTCAGCTATTGGAAGAACAGAATGGAGTGCTACCTCAAGTCCGACATTGAGCTTTGATTCACCATATTCAAAGGATACACTCTTCCAATGATTGATGGAAAGTCGATAGAACCAGAAGAGTGGACTCCCCCGATAATCAAGAAGACACAACTAAACTACAAAGCAATCAGCATAATTTAGTGCGGCCTAACCATGGAAGAACTGAACCGAGTCAGGCCCTATGAAAATGTAAAATAACTTTGGGACCATCTGGTAAAACTACACAAAGGAACTGACGAATCTAATGTAAATAAAAGAGATTTACTATTAAATAGTCTATTTAATATTAAAATACTTCCCAGAGAGGCGGCCACGCAACTACACGCTCGAATAAAGGATATTCTCAATGGCCTACATCTAATCAGACACAACTTAGAGAATCATGACACGATAAGGTACACACTAAACGCCTTCTCGAGAAATGCTCTGTGGGCATCAATAGTAGATGCATACAAAGTTTCAAGGGATCTTTCCATTCTTAAGTTAGATGAAATTTTTTGTGAATTAGAATTACACGAACAATCTAATTTGAGTCAAGTCAAGAAAGGAATTATCTTGTATGCAAGATTAAGCAAAGAAACGAAAATCAGAATCAAGGATGAACCAGAAAGTGAGTTTAACTCAGACTCAACAAATGAAGAGGAACTGGTTAACATGGTCAGAAAACTACTAACAAAAATGAGGTTCAAAAGAAGCACCAAGAAGACACCAACCAACTAGACACAAAACAAATCAGAAATGATTTTTTACTAGTGAAACAAGAGGGGCATTTCAAAAAGGAATGCCCTAATCGGAAGGAAGAAAATTCAAAATCAATAAGAAGGAAGAAGGCCCTCAAAGTGACATAGGACGAGTCATCTTCTGAGGAGTCCGATGCAGAAGAGCTGAAACACTTGATCCATCTTGTCCTTATGGAAAGAAACGAAGATTCCGAGTCCACAGAAGAGTACGAGTCCGAGATCGACACCTAGTCTGAGAGAAATCATGGATCTATATCCGTTTCCGAAGGTCCCAATATGGTAACCTTTTATTCAAAGTCAAATTTACTTAAAGCAATTAAATGTTTGTTTAAAAAATTAACAAAATCCAGAAAACAAAATAACTTGCTACTTAAGGAAATTGACCACCTTAAGGAGCAAGTTAACTTGAGTAACTCGACTAACAAAGTTTAAGTTGGAACTTCAACTCCAAGTTGAGATACTTGAGGATGAAAATTTCAACTTGAAAAGTCAAGTCGAGTGACTCAAGAAAACGTTGGAAAAGTTTAAATTGGGATCCAAGTGTCTAAATATGGTACTTGGATCGCAACGAGCCGTGTACAATAAATCGAAACTTGGCTATAACCCAAACAAAACCAACAAACCATATCTATCTCTAATTAGTCAAAATGTTAGAAATCAAGTCAAGCATGGGTTCCAATAAAATGCTTAACCAAACCAATCAAACTAAATCTTTATTTTATCTCTAAGAGTCAAATTCACTACTTAGATAGACCATATCTAAGCTATGAGTACTCAGGAGGAACAAATAGAAAAATGATTCTGTAATGACCCGACCCCTCGGCCCCTTGGGCGGCCCCACTGGCGGCCCATTTGGTGGCCCCTTGGCGGTCCCTTGGGCGGCCCAACTGGCGGCCCCTTTTATCGTCGACCGACGACCCTCGGCCGTGCCGTTACTCACTAGGTCTTCCCACCCCTGGCTAGTGGATTTTTGCCTTCCCCAGGATTCAAACTCTAGACCTCCAGGCTAAGTACTAGAGTTTTTGAATCTTGGTAGCCAAGTGAGCGGCACTCACTTGGCTACCAGGATTCAAAAACTCTAGTACTTAGCCTGAAGGTCTAGAGTTCGAATCCTGGGGAAGGCAAAAATCCACTGGCCAGGGGTGGGAAGACCTAGTGAGTAACGACACGGCCGAGGGTCGTCGGTCGATGACATAAGGGGTTGCCAGTTGGGCCGCCAGCTGGGCCGCCCAAGGGACCGCCAAGGGGACGCCAAATGGGCCGGTAGTGGGGCCGCCCAAGGGGCAGGATCGTTATAATAAAAAGGCGCCTTTTGTTGTAACGACCCGGCCCCTTGGGCGGCCCAACTTGCGGCCCCTTGGGCGGCCCAACTGGCGGCCCCTTTGGCGGTCCCTTGGGCAGCCCAACTGGTGGCCCAACTGGCGACCCCTTATGCCGTCGACCGACGACCCTCGATCGTGCCATTACTCACTAGGACTTTCCACCCCTGGCCAGTGGATTTTTGCCTTCCCCAGGATTTGAACTCTAGACATCCAGGATAAGTACTAGAGTTTATGAATCCTGGTAGCCAAGTGAGCGCCACTCACTTGGCTACCAGGATTCATAAACTCTAGTATTTAACCTTACTCTGATACCAATAAATTGTCACGCCCCAGAGGAGTCCCTGTTAGAGGAAATTCTGGCAGCATCTCCCCTGTACGGGTGACAATCTGAACCATTTCTATAGGCACAATATACCTCAGCCACAGACGGCTGGAATATACACACAACCACGCAGTTTATATGCAGCATACTCGGCTGATACAATAAAAACACAACCACGCAGTTATATGTAAATATAACAACCCACTCGGTTGTACCAAAACCAAACACAGCGAAAATACAATGGACAACACGTACAAACTAAAAACGAAGGCTGCTAGCCAGCTAGGCTTACACCACACAACAAAACAATACTCCAGAAACAAAACCAGAACACAAGCTAAATACACAAATTCCATATACCAAAATAAAAATAAACAAAAGAGGAGATAGGTCTTCTGATGTGATGTGGGGACCGACAGGCAGGATACTCCAAGATGTTGGTGCGGGAAGCATCCGACGATCGAACCTAAGTTTTGATAATGGCAAAGGATTCAAAGTTAAGGTGCTTTGTTATCTGACAGCTTTTGCTGAGTGTTTCAGGAAAGTCCTAACTGCGGTTAGGCAAGGTAAAACCCTAGGGGGTGGTAACCCTAGGTCATAGGGGGTGGTAACCCTATGCGGGAAGTCTTGGCAGGTCGATGGCTTCAGGCAAAAGTCCTAGGGGGTGGTAACCCTAGGTGAAAAGTCCTGGTGTCGCGAACCAGGTGAAAGTCTGAACTGGCCGGTGAAGCGGATGTTCAGCAGAAAGTCCGGAAGCATCGAGTGCCGAGCAAAAGTCCAGTCGATCTGGAGGATCGTACTGGCAACAGGTAAATCTCCTGAGTGAAGTAGGTGAGGACGCGTTCCCCGTAGAGGGAACAGTAGGCGTCGGGTCGACCTAGGGTTTCCGGTTGGAAACCTGAAGTCAGACTCGGACAGTCCGGAGACTGTTAATACTTCATTTATAATATCTATTATATTATGTGCTAACTTTGTGCTGCAGGGTAGTGTTTGGGACTAACGTATCTTGCAGGTGCAAAGGAGCAACTTAAAGCCTCGGATGAACAGTGTCCAAGGCGCCTCCATGGAGCTTGGAGGCGCCTCGGATGCAAGGCTGGAGCTGGCTGCGAGAAGCTGCTCAAGGCGCCTTGATGAACAGTGGAAGGCGCCTTGAACAGCTGAAGGCGCCTTGTGAACAGTGGAAGGCGCCTTGAGTCTGTGATAAGATTCGACCAGTTCGCTCCTCATCTCCCCGGCTGACTCGGCTGTTCAAGGCGCCTTGGTGAACAGTAGAAGGCGCCTTGAACACCCTTTATAAGGGGTTTCGACCAGCAGCTCCTTACAACGAATTCCAAGCAATCCTTACGCTACAAGCTGCTCTAGAAACACCCAGAAGTGCTGTTACAAGTCCCCGACAACCCGGAGCTTCAGATTCTGCTACTTTACTGTTGTCGGTATAATTTGTTTTTAGTTCTTTCAATTGTAATATCTTATTGTACATTTTACGAGCTTATAGTTGTTGCCCACGGAAAGCGATCAAGGATCGCGGGCCTTCGAGTAGGAGTCGCCTTAGGCTCCGAACGAAGTAAAACTTCTTGTGTCCCTCTGTGATTGCCTTCGTTATTTCCGCTGCGTATATTTACTTTGATAGTTTTACGATTCCGATACGATCAAAATAGCCACGAGCGCTATTCACCCCCCCTCTAGCGCGTCTCGATCCAACAATTGGTATCAGAGCGGGGTCGTTTTAAATTGGTGCAACCACCTTTCAAAACAAAAATTTCGCAGTTTTTTCCGTTTTCGGAGTCGAATTAGAATTTAGCCTTATAGCTATATTCTAATTTTTGTTTCCCTCGAATCGACTTTTGCTCGAAGTAGGTGCAACACCACTCGAGTTCATTTTTTTATTATTCTTTATTCCAGCACTACTAATCCAAGACTTAGTCTTGGAACATATTCTGTTGTTTTCTTTTGTTACATAATGGCCCAACAAGAGGGTTTCAGCACTGTACGTCCCCCGCTATTCTCCGGAGAGGATTTTGGCTACTGGAAGGGAAGAATGGAAACGTATCTAAAGATACAATTCGAAACGTGGATGATCATAAAGACGGGATTGAAACTGCCAATCGATGACGACGGCAAAACTACACCCTGCGAGAAGTGAGACGCTTCTTTAATAAAAAAGGTGGAAGCCGACGCCAAAGCTACCTGCACCCTCCAGTGTGGTCTTACCAAGGAAGAACTCAACAGAGTTGGCCCGTTCTCCTCTGCAAAGGAGCTATGGGAAAAGCTAATCGAACTCCACGAAGGCACTGACGACACCAAGGTAAGTAAAAGAGATCTTTTACTTAATAAATTATATAATCTAAAAATGCAGGAAGGTGAAACGGCGAGTTCTCTTCACGCGAGAATACAAGACATCCTTAACTCTCTTCACGGAATTGGCCAGAAGATAGAAAACCGGGACGTAATAAGGTATGCCCTAAACTCGTTTCCAAGGAATACATTGTGGGCATCAATGGTAGATGCCTACAAAGTTTCCAAGGATTTATCTTCTTTAAAACTAGATGAACTTTTTAGTGAATTTGAACTTCATGAGCAGACTAATGCACAGCCAACCGAGAAAGGTATTGCGTTGGTTGCAGGTACAAGCCGAACCCGGGAACCGAGACCACGACAGAGAACCGAACCAGCATCGGAAGCTGAACCAGACTCTGACGATGAAGAAGGTGACATTACAACCGAGCTGGTAAACCTCGTGAAGAAGCTCTACAAGACGAAAGGATTCGACAAAAGAGATCTAAAGAAGGCAGTAAAATCAAAGGAAGGCCCACAAAATACAAAGATGAAGTTTGAAGTTACATGCTACGGGTGTAACCAAAAAGGGCACATCAAATCCAACTGCCCTAACCTGAAGGAGGTCAAAAAGCAAAGAAGGGAAAAAGGTCCTTAAGGCAACATGGGACGAATCTTCATCAGAGGACGACGACGACGAGCTCGAACAAACGAGTCTACTCGCATTAATGGCCCGGGACCAAGTCGTCGAATACGGATGCGAGAGCGAGTCTGAGGCAGAGTCCGAGCAAAGCCACGGATCCGTATCCGTTTCCGAAGGACCAGACCCCGCTGTAAGTATCTCCCGGTTGAACATTTTAGTTAGCTATTTATTGCGCAAATTAGCTAAATCAAACCTGAAAGTTAAGTCACTTCTAAAGGAAGTAAGTGTCCTTAAAGAAGTGGCTAACACCAAACCCTTACCTGACCAGAGTCAGACTGAATTTCCAACTCAAGTTCAAAAACTTGAGGAAGAAAATTCAAGTCTAACAAATCAGGTTAAAGATTTAGAAAATACCTTAGAACGGTTTACTTTGGGCTCCAAGAATTTGAACTTGATTCTTGGGACACAAAGAGCCGTCTACAACAGAATTGGGCTGGGATACAAAAGTAAATATAGATCTTATTTATCATTAATAAACAAACAAAGTATTAAATCAGTCCAAGCATGGGTCTCCAAGTCTAACTTGGTCAATCAAGTTGGACTTGGCCAATACTGGGTTCCGAAGGATCAAATATACTACCTCGATAGACCATATCGAGGCCATGATCCAGGGGGAGCAAAAAGAAAACAATCCTAAAAATTTATAAACTCAAAATTCAAAATTAAAAGCAACTTCAAAATTTAAAATTAAGTTATAAATTCAAGATTCAATTAAAACTCAAAATGAAGATAGAGGATCCAGACTCGCTGGCACCCCCAACTAAACTACCCGGCAGGGTAACTGAACCTAATCTACCCGAAATGGGTAAAACAAGAGTAGATCACCCGGCAGGGTAATCAAGGTTAGATTAAAACGGACTAAGGTTAACTTGAACCACAGTACTGGTGAAGTTTTTGGATGATAGTACGTTAAGGAAGCTTGGGCATCGCATGTCTAGGAAGATATGGCTTCGACCTGGTGCATTTGGCCAAGTGGAACTGACCGAAGCTACCCTTAAATGGATCCCAACTAGTTAGACCAAGGTTTAGTACTAAGCTCAATGGGTAGGACTATTTGGAAAACCTCGAAGGCATGGTTACTTTAATGAGTTCCTTGTGACTCAACATAGCCCAGAAGTTTATCCAAAGAATGCTTACTTGTTGAACCCAAAGCTAAACCTGAATCTAACACAAAGTTAACCCAAACCTTAAAATTGAATTATAATTCATCTCACAACAATTATAGGATTCCCTGATTGAAAATTTAGGTCGGGTGAGATGATTAAGAAATTTAAAATTAAAATTCAAAATTATTTTAAAATCAAATTTCAAAATTATTTTAAAACTAAATTTCGAAATTAAACTAAATTTCAAAATTATTTCAAAACTAAATTTCAAAACTCTTTCAAAATTTATCTCTAACAAGTTTACTTCAATTTAACTATCGTGAAATCCATTAAAACAATTCAACCACTTCCTATGTAGGAATTGGATCAATGGATGTTGGATAGTGGCTGCTCCAGACACATGACTGGAGATAAATTGAAGTTTACTAAACTAACGTACAAGAACTTAGGATCAGTTGCATTCGGTAACGAAGGTCAACTTAAGGTAATCGGAAGAGGTAATATCGAACTCAACTCCGATTTTATTATTCGAAAAGTCCTTTTAGTTGAAAATTTCAAGTTTAATTTACTAAGTATAAGTCAATTGTGTGATAGCGGATACTTAGTAACTTTTGACAAAACCAGGTGTTTAGTTAAAAACATTGAAAATCCTGAAATCTTACTTAAGGGACTTAGGATAAATAATATGTATTCAATTAATCTACCGACATCCTCAACAAAGTGTTTTCTAACACAAGAAGAGGAAACTGATTTGTGGCACAGAAGATTGTGTCACACTCACACTAGACTCATTTCAAAAATGAGTCATAATGGTTTAGTTAAAGGTTTACCAAAACTAAAATTCATTGAAAATTCTATCTGTAATGCTTGTCAACAGGGAAAACAAACTAAGTCAACACACAAATCAACAAATCTTGAAAGAACCAGCTCCTTACTTGAGCTCCTTCACCTTGACTTATTTGATTCACATGGAGCTAAGTCACTAAGCAAGAACCAGTATTGCTTAGTAATAATTGATGACTACTCTAGATTTTCATGGGTAAAATTCCTAAAAACTAAAGATGAAACCTATGAAATATTTAGTAACTTTTGTAAATTAATAGAAAATGAAAAGATACTAAAATTAAAAGAATAAGAAGTGATCACGGAGGGGAATTTGAAAATCATAAATTTACCCAATTTTGTAAAATAAATGGATATCAACATGAATTTTCATGTCCTAGAACCCCCAACAAAATGGTCTGGTGGAACGTAAAAATAGAACTCTACAAGAAGCCGCTAGAACCATGTTAAATGAATATAATTTAAATCACCAATTTTGGGCAGAAGCAATAAATACTGCAAACCATATTCAAAATCGAATCTTGATCAACAAATTTCACAAGAAAACCCCTTATGAACTATATTACCATAAAATTCCTAACTTAAATTATTTAAAAGTATTTGGATGTAAAGTTCACATTTTAAATACTAAAGATTATTTAAGAAAATTCACACCCAAATCTAACAAAGGAATATTTTTAGGATACTCCTCAAACAGTCGAGCCTATAGAGTCTACAATCAAAACACCCTAAAAGTTGAAGAAACAACTAATATAATATTTGATGAAGAAAATAATCTACCAAATATAAATGAGAATGTTGAAATTGATCCAAGAAATATAGAAGATGATGAAATTCAACCAAATCTTAATAAACCAGAGGAACCAGCCCCTGACCCACTTATAAGACCAACTAGGGCCAGTACCTCTCACCCATCTGATCAAATTTTGGGTGATCCAAATCTAGGAGTCAGAACTAGATCCTCCTATAGAATCCACAGTCAGATTGCCCTAATTTCTAAAATCGAACCAAAAACAATAGAAGAAGCACTACCTGACTAGATCATAGCTATGCAGGAAGAGTTAGCCCAATTTGAGAGAAATCAAGTCTGGGAACTTGTATCTAAACCCTCAAATAAATCAATAATCGATACAAAATGGGTATTTAGAAACAAGCTAGATGATCAAGGCGAAATAATTAGAAATAAGGCTAGGCTTGTAGCTAAAGGATTTAGCCAAGTTGAAGGTTTGGACTATGATGAAACCTATGCCCCAGTAGCTAGACTCGAATCCATTAGAATGTTGTTAGCCTATGCAGCAAACAAAGGATTTAAACTATACCAAATGGATGTCAAGTCAACATTCTTAAATGGATTTATTAAGGAGGAAGTATATGTAAGCCAACCCCCAGGATTTGAGGACTTAGGATATCTTAATCATGTATTTAAGTTAAAAAAGGCCTTGTACGGACTTAAACAAGCCCTAGGGCATGGTATGAACGATTATCAAATCACTTAATATCCAAAGGTTTCAACCAAGGTCAAATAGATCCAACTCTATTTGTAAAAGCGTGAAAAGACATCTTCATAGCTCAAATCTATGTTGATGATATAATTTTTGGATCAAATAACTCTAAATTTTTAAAAGAATTTATTAAATTAATGGAAAATGAATTTGAAATGAGTATGGTTGGTGAACTTAATTTTTTCTTAGGCTTACAAATAAAACAAACTAAAGATGGAATATATATTTATCAAACTAAATATGCAAAGGAATTAATTAAAAAATTCTGCATGGAAAATTCAAAAATAATAAATACTCCAATGGCAACCAACATTAACATAGACTCTGACCCTGAAGGAAAACCAGTAGATCTAAAGTACTATAGGAGTGCCATAGGAAGCTTGCTTTACCTAACTGCAAGCCGACCCGACATATTATTTGCGGTTGGTATGTGCGCAAAATACCAATCTTGTGCAAAAGAGTCACATTTAACCTATGTTAAAAGAATACTTAGGTACATTAAAGGCACTCTAAATATAGGACTCTGGTACCCTAGAACTTGCACCTTTGACCTTCTTGGCTATTCTGACTCGGATTACGCCGGATGCAAGTTAGATAGAAAAAGCACAAGTGGTAGTTGTCAATTTCTAGGACAATGCCTAGTAAGTTGGTCAAGTAGAAAGCAACATTGTGTGGCTTTGTCTACTACTGAAGCTGAATATATAGCCTTAGGTGAATGCACATCTCAATTGCTTTGGATGATGCACACTCTTAAAGACTATCAACTGAACTATCATAACACAAAAATCTCAATTGATAATATAAGTTCCATAAATTTAACAAAAAACCCAATTCATCACTCAAGGACTAAACATATAGAAGTGAAACACCATTTTGTAAGGGATCATGTAGCTAAGGGTGATATTATACTCAACTATGTTGAGTCAAAATCAAATCTAGCTGACATCTTTACAAAACCCTTACCTGAACTTGAGTTCAGCTCACTTAGAAGACAAATAGGAATGTGTTGGGTAGAATAGACAATGTTTTTTAAAAAATTGGTTATGATTTGCTTTTAAAATTTCTAGGAAAATACTTATTTCAAAATTTCAATTTCTTAGAATTTTCAAAAATTCTGGATTTAGCTTAGGTTTTCCCCTAGATATCATGTACCCCTAGATTAAAGCCAGAGCATCTCACAATCACCTAGGTATACCTTGCTTGTGTTTGACAAACTTAGAATGGCGTGAGGTGCATAGGGTACAGCCTGGACTCAGGAATGCTTATATTTGTGCATCAATATGAGTCTGGGCGTTAAACACATCATAAATAATAATCAAGTCAAGTCTTCCAGCTCTAGCCAACTCTAGCTGGACCAAATGGACTTAATTTGACTAACCATGTGAAAGCTACTGCCCTCTAGGCAATCAGTAAGTAGCTAAAGGTTAGACAATTGGGAAAAGTGTGTTTCAATTTTTTTTAAGGTTCTAATCAAATTACTTTACCTGATTATTTTAAGGCTCTGATACTTAATCAAATTAAACTCAGTAATTTAATTTGACTCATGCTTGGACTAGAAAACAAACTACTGCTACTCCCTGTGTCCTAAAACTAAATATTTTTTAATATCAAAGTCTCTTCAAAATGCAGTTTTTCAAAACTTAATTACAGTTTTTCAAAACTTGTCCATGTAATTGAGTATTCAAATATTTTCAAATCTAGTCAACTTTTTATAACATTTTAAAGTTTTCAAGTGACCTCATATTTTATAACTTCTAAGCAAATACCTTTATTGAAAATTCAAATACTCATATTTTCAAACTTAGTTAATTTTAAGACTATTTTAACTAGACTTAGTTAGATTGTACTCTAAACTTAGCTATTTGGCAAAATATTTTCTCAATACAAATCATTTCGAAGCTAAATATATAGCTAAGTATTTTCAAATTTGGCAATCTAAGAAGAAAATTTATTGTTATCCCTCTTTGAAAATTTTCCTTCAGAAAAATACAAATATACTTTCAAACTGGTTTATTTTTGATATATGGCAAAGGGGGAGAGTAGGTAAATTAAAGCTAAAAGAAAATTCAAAGTATTTAATAAAAGGAGGGCTTTTTAATAAGGGGGAGTCTAATATTACCAAGTTAAAAGTTTCCAGCTTAACTGTTATTGCATTTGAAGTTTATTTACTTAAACTTGGTTAACTTTATGCATATGTTGTTTTTCTTAACTTTGAATTACGTATTGCCATAATCAAAAAGGGGGAGATTGTTGGTGCGGGAAGCATCCGACGATCGAACCTAAGTTTTGATAATGGAAAAGGATTCAAAGTTAAGGTGCTTTGTTATCTGACAGCTTTTGCTGAGTGTTTCAGGAAAGTCCTAACTGCGGTTAGGCAAGGTAAAACCCTAGGGGGTGGTAACCCTAGGTCATAGGGGGTGGTAACCCTATGCGGGAAGTCTTGGCAGGTCGATGGCTTCAGGCAAAAGTCCTAGGGGGTGGTAACCCTAGGTGAAAAGTCCTGGTGTCGCGAACCAGGTGAAAGTCTGGACTAGCCGGGAAGCGGATGTCCAGCAGAAAGTCCGGAAGCGTCAAATGCCGAGCAAAAGTCCAGTCGATCTGGAGGATCGTACTGGCAACAAGTAAATCTCCTGAGTGGAGTAGGTGAGGACGCGTTCCCCGTAGAGGGAACAGTAGGCGTCGGGTCGACCTAGGGTTTCCGGTTGGAAACCTGAAGTCAGACTCGGACAGTCCGGAGACTGTTAATACTTCATTTATAATATCTATTATATTATGTGCTAACTTTGTGCTGCAGGGTAGTGTTTGGGACTAACGTATCTTGCAGGTGCAAAGGAGCAACTTAAAGCCTCGGATGAACAGTGTCCAAAGCGCCTCCATGGAGCTTGGAGGCACCTCGGATGCAAGGCTGGAGCTGGCTGCGAGAAGCTGCTCAAGGCGCCTTGATGAACAGTGGAAGGCGCCTTGAACAGCTGAAGGCGCCTTGTGAACAGTGGAAGGCGCCTTGAGTCTGTGATAAGATTCGACCAGTTCGCTCCTCATCTCCCCGGCTGACTCGGTTGTTCAAAGCGCCTTGGTGAACAGTAGAAGGCGCCTTGAACACCCTTTATAAGGGCTTTCGACCAGCAGCTCCTTACAACGAATTCCAAGCAATCCTTACGCTACAAGCTGCTCTAGAAACACCCAGAAGTGCTGTTACAAGTCCCCGACAACCCGGAGCTTCAGATTCTGCTACTTTACTGTTGTCGGTATAATTTGTTTTTAGTTCTTTCAATTGTAATATCTTATTGTACATTTTACGAGCTTATAGTTGTTACCCACGGAAAGCGATCAAGGATCGCGGGCCAAAATTAGTTTAAAAAACAGTAAAACTTCTTGTGTCCCTCTGTGATTGCATTCGTTATTTCCGCTGCGTATATTTACTTTGATAGTTTTACGATTCCGATACGATCAAAATAGCCACGAGCGCTATTCACGCCCCCTCTAGCGCGTCTCAATCCAACACAAGAGACTCCATAAACAACCTGGTACCTGAAAAAAGATAGTGTCCACGGGGGTGAGTTCAACAACTCAGCAGATACCTAGTTGACATGTATAGTAAACTATAACAAATGGTAATAACTATGGAGTACAGTCTCCTAGACAAAAGCTGGAAGATGCACAATAGAAAAGGGCTGAAGAGAACTGTACTCACCAGGGCCTCCTATCATAATGGTCAGGTCGTCAGACCGAAAGTATCATAAATTCTGTATGCATGTCAAATAAATGCATCCACCAAAATACAGCAAATAAAATATAGCAAACACAAGCAATAAATGAATCAATCCGTATGATGCCAATGACATGTCCTGGTCATCCCTGACGCCAGTCAACCATCTCACACACGATGGTGAGACCGAGCGGGTAGGGCTGTAACAACTGTGCACTCTGCCATCACTGCTCCTGATGAGTGACCGAGTGGACGAGATGCTGTCGGAGTACACCTATCCTCCTACCCCAAATCATAAGTGGGGGAGCACAATGCTCTCATCTCCCGGTACACGATGATGGGGAGGGATCCCGCCATGCTACCACGATGTAGTCACACTACCCATGAGCGTCCCTACGGAGCACCACCGAGCAAAACTGACGTGCTACCACGCTGCGTCACGCTACCCATGAGCGGACCAGCGGAGCACCGACAGAGATGAAACTGGCGATGTGCTCAACAATAATGGAGCAAACTATCGCGCAGCATGTAATCATGTGAATGGTGCATGACACTAAGCATGGCAAAATCCTGAACAGCATAGCAATATCCATATATATATAAAATGTGTACCATAGGACAATGAACCAAATCAAAGGTACACAGATCAGATAAGGTATAAAAACCTAGATCCTAAACATAATAAACACATGGTTGTGTCACTACCCCTATAAGCATGTATAATCAGGTAGGTACTAACATGAAGTGCATAATAAGTAAACAAAACAAGCATGTAACAGGTATCGGGTAGTGACCAACCGAAATAAAGACGAACATAATCATTACTAAAGGTTATAACCTACTAAACATATCAACATGACATTATCAAAGATAAGTCAAGGTACCCGCCTCAAATAACAGGTCCAATCCAGTCAAATCCAACATCGAGATGCTCGTCTCGAATCAGAATCCTGTAATATATGATATACAGATTTAGCTAATTACATATAAATTAATTAGTTAAATCAAATCCTCAAACCTATTTAGGATAATCCTAATCGAATACGACTATTGATTAACCTCCTATTTATCAACCTACTACAACATGCATAACCATCTAAAATAATCAAATCCAACCATGATCTACATCTAAGATCAAAACCTACATTTAACTAATCAATCACAATAATCATGTATCAACTAGTAATCCAATTTATCCCTAATTCCATACCTCAATTCACAGCCAAAAAGGTTGCTGCCGGAAAGGAGACGCTGCTGGAAACTACTTCTCTGCCCTGATCAAGCTACTGTCCACCAAATCAATATCCCTAAATTAGCAACAATCCTAGATAAATCACAACTAGAGCACGGTACAACAAGGATAGAACCACAGTGAAGAGCAAACTAGGGCACAGACCTTTACCCCTTTCCTTCTTCCTTGTCGATGAACCCCTAGCGACAGTCCACACCCGCAACAACAACGAGTATAAGAAATCAACACAAGATCCAAAGGTAAGAGAAGGATCATCGGCTTGTACCTACTACGAGAAGTGGGTCGACGCTATGGCATAGGAGGTGGCCACTGGATGGTGGCATCAAGTAGTGGGCATTGGGGCAAGGTTGGCAAACACAAGCAATAAATGCATCAATGCGTATGATGCCAATGACATGTCTTGGTCACCCCTGACGCCAGTCATCCATCTCACACACGATGGTGAGACCGAGTGGGTAGGGCTGTGACAACCGTGCACTCTGCCATCACTGCTCCTGATGAGTGACCGAGTGGACGGGATGCTGTCGGAGTACACCTATCCTCCTACTCTAAATCATAAGAGGGGGAGCACAATACTCTCATCTCCCGGTACACGATGACGGGGAGGGATCCCGGCGTGCTACCACGCTGTAGTCACACTACCCATAAGCGTCCCAATGGAGCACCACCGAGCAAAAAACACTGGCCAGGGGTGGGAAGTTTTATTGTAATGACCCGACCCCTCGACCCCTTGGGCAGCCACACTGGCGGCCCATTTGGGGGCCCCTTGGTGGTCCCTTGGGTGGCCCCACTGGCGACCCCTTATGTCGTCGACCGACGACCCTCGGGCATGTGTCGTTACTCATAAGGTCTTTCCACCCTTGGCCAGTGGATTTTTTCCTTCCCCAGGATTCGAACTCCAGGCCTCCAGGTTAAGTACTAGAGTTTATGAATCCTGGTAGCCAACTGAGCGGCACTCACATGACTACCAGGATTCATAAACTCTAGTACTTAACCTGGAGGTCTGGAGTTCGAATCCTGGGGAAGGCAAAAATCCACTGACCAGGGGTGGAAAGACCTTATGAGTAACGACACACGCCCAAGGGTCGTCGGTCGATGACATAAGGGGTCGCCAGTGGGGCCGCCCTATTGATCCTCTATAACGTCATGGCCCCTTGGGCGGCCACACTAGCGGCCCAACTGGCGACCCAACCTTGGTCCCTTGGGCGACCACAATGGCGGCCCAACTGGCGACCCCTTATGTCGTCAACCGACGACCCTTTGGCCGTGCTGTTACTCACAAGGTCTTTTCACCCCTGTCGAGTGGATTTTTGCTTTCCCCAGGATTTGAACTCTAGACCTCCAGGCTAAGTACTAGAGTTTATGAATCATGGTAGCCGCTCACTTGGTGGATCTGACCGAAGCTACCCCAGTCAAACATGGGCTAATTAGATCAAAATCTAGTATTAAGTTTTTTGGGCAGGACTAATTTGGAAAGTATTCACAAAGTGGTCTACCGTTAATACACAAGAAGATCATATATATGCCTCGCCACTGACTAAAAACTTATCCTTAGGAAGTATGTTTGATTAACTCAAAGCTAAGTTTGAATCTAACATGAATTAAATAACCTTTTTTGATAAGTTTTTAAATTAAATTAATTAAACCTAATCAAAACATTAATTTTATGTTTAATCAAAAATAATTAACACTTTAACTTAACAAAACTTAATAAAAAATCTAATTAAAATTTAATTAAAATTATTTGAAATCCTTAATTAAAATTATTTTAAAACTTAATTAAAATTATTTTAAAAACTTAATCAAAATTATTTTAAAAACTTAACTAAAAATATTTTAAAACATAATTAAAATTATTTTAAAAGTAATTAAAATTATTTTTTAAAATTAATTAAAATTATTTTAAAAAATTAATTAAAATTATTTTAAAATTTAGGTAAAATTATTTTAAAACTTAATTAAAATTATTTTAAAAACTTAATTAAATTATTTTTAAAACTTGATTAAAATTATTTTAAAAACTTAATTAAATTATTAATTAAATTATTTTAAAATAACTTAGTTATTTTAAAAACTTAATTAAAAATTTATTTAAAAATTTCAATTTTAAACTTAATTAAATTCAACTTAAAACATAATTTTAAATTAAATTGATCTTAAATTTTAAACTTAACTCTAAACTTAATTAATCTTAAAATTCATCTTTTAAAAACTTAATTAAATTCAAAACAAAATTAATTAACTAAAATTAAATATAAAATTAATTTAATCTAACTTAAAATTTTAAAACTTAACTTAAATCTAAATCTGAGATTTAAAACTTAAATAAATTTATTAATTAAAACTTAACTAAAAATCATTTTAAAAAATTAAAAAAATAAATAAATAAACCCGGTTCAGGCGACCGAACTCTAGGTTCGATAGACCAAACCCCATATTTAACTCAAAATTGTGCCCTGAACTAGAAAAGTCAAGAAATTATATGTTCGATCTATCGAACCCGATTATCGGTCGACTGAAAACATAACTTCATCGCCAAAATTTGAGCCTATCTTCAATTATTCGGTCGACCAAATACTGGTTCAGTCGGCCGAATACCTAATTTTAACCTCATCTAGTGCTTAAAATTCTACCAGCTTCACTTTATTGATCGACTGAAAATAGGTTCTGTCGATCGAACACCAACCAAATTGGTCAGAAATGCGGCATTTTAAGGGATCGGTCGACCGAACCCCTTATCGGTTGACCGATCATAGTTTATAAATATGATACTCGGGCATAAGCCAGTCTCATCCCACTCTCCCCTCACCTTCTTCTCCTTAACCCCTTAACGACTCTTTTTTTTTGACCTATTTGACCATATCATTCTACTGAATTTCCAAATCAATCAAGTTGATTTGTTTTTGCTTGCTTCTGGATCAAATCGATTTGACTGATTTCCTAATCAGTTGAATTGATTTGCTTTTGCTTGCTTCTAGATCAAATCGATTCAATTGATTTTCTCAATTAGTTAAATCGATTTGCTTCTGCTTACTTCTGAATCAAATCGATTCAATTGATTTTCCCAACTAGTTGAATCAATTTTCTTCTAGATTATTATCAATCGACTAATTTTTCCAAACAATTATATCAATCCAAGATTCTAACCCAAATAGGAGTTCTCTGAAGTATGAGTCGACTAATCTGATGTATCAATTGATTGATCTCTAAACTTGGTCATTTTAGTAACCAAATTTGCCTAAACTTCTCTACCACCCTTACATCCGATCCAACTAATTGGTTCGAGTTTCCACCTCTCACCAAGAATCTAGTCATCAATCTTTTTGGACTTTCCTCATCTTGTATTTGGCATTACGATCTATAAGGACTTTCTCTTAGTATCTGGTTGACTTCAACCTACCAAGATTTCCTATGCTCAACATTTGGTCTATCGTGACCTGCCGAGACTTTTGTCATCACCAAGTGTTTGGTCTTTCATGACCTACCTAGACTTTCCATCTTATGTCAAGTGTTCAGTTCTCCAAGAGCCACTTGGGCTTTCTTTCTCATGTAAACTCCCTATTGAACTTTCAATCACCAAGTGTCTGATCAACCTTGACCCACTTGGACTTTTCATCTTGACTAACTAACATATTGATCAACTATCAAATATCAGACCAACCTTGACCTACTTGACGTCTCACTCAACCAATTTGACATATTGATCAACATTGAAACCCCACTCGAGTCAACTCGTGCTTGGTTAATTTGGTCAACCTTGACTAGAGGTCAATTGCACCAATAATCTCCTCATTTTTTATATTTAACAATATGTTTAAGTTAGATTAAACCATTGACCCAACATCCTACTTCTCATGCCAATGAAAGTTTGGTAACTTGAACTATTCATTCTCTCCCTTTAGCACATATCAAAAATATCTTTTAAAAATCTATTTTCTTCTTCCATTTCTAACTTTCAACGTCATAATGGAGGTTCCCTACTTCCATTGTCTTCAATACTCAAATTTGAGCATACAATCCTTCATTCTCCAAATCTCCCCCTTTTATGTCCTCATGTTTTTAAGGTGAATATCCCCCTCTACAACTGTTATTACTGCACCAATAATGATTTGGAGTTCCTAAACCTTTAAAAACTTTCAAAATCTAAATAATGATGTTAAATATTCAACCTTGAAACTAAATCTCCCCTTAAGTGTAACACCCCAAATTTCCTCAATTAGAGTCCTAAAAGTAATTTAAAAATATTTAGAAATGCTATAGAAAAATTTTAGAGTTTTTTAGAAATTTTTAGAGTATTTTTATGTAATTTTTGGAGTTCGTTTGGTATTTTTACCAAGAGTAAGAAGTTTAAAAAAAAAGTGTTAAGGTTGGGTTTTGAACTCAAGATCTTGGACCGAACTAGACCTTAACCAAGGTCAGCCAACCAACTGAGCTAAGAAAGTTTTGTTAAATATATATGGTGCGAAATATTCTTAAGTCGTAGTTAGATAATAGAAATAAAAGGAAGGAAAAGAGGTAGCAGCCGAGAATTGAACCCGGGGCTTTTGACTTGGTCAAAACCGCAGCCAACCAACTCTTCCGCGAGTATTTCGTGAAAAGGTAAGGGTGCGAGATATATATATATGTTATGATTGAAACCCTAGTTATAAGAAAAGAATTAAGTTTTTCTTTTTCCCGAATCCTTTCCCTCTCCCCTTATCTCGAGTTCGACGGCGCAGCTCTTCTCGGCGAAAACGCAGCGAGCAGCCCGGCGTCTCCGGCGGCCGGCGAGCGCCCCTCTCTATGAAGTCTTCTCACCATCGAGCTCCTCTCGTCAAGAAGGAAGCCGTGAGCACAAGAAGAGACCAAGAGATCGAGTTATCCGAACCCTAGAACCCTTCCTCTTCCCGGTTTTGAGTCCAAGGATAGGTAAGTTGCTACTCACCTGCAGTAGGATAGTTCCGGATTCGTATTCCTTCTTATTTTTTTGAATTTTCTGTGAAGATTGGGAATTCATGTTTCCTGCCATGTACCTCATTCCAGTTTGGTTCGATTGGGGAAAAAGAATGATGGGTTGAATTTGGATGATACTTGTCATGTTTCTTCTCTTATTTTTGGTAGATAAGGACATTACCAGTGGATTAATCTGTGAGGAACTTTGTTATATCTTCTTTTAGGATTTTCTAGAAATTTACTGGTAGTCATCAGTAGATTAGGATTAAATGACAGATGATTATGTTTCCTCATGTTAGCTTTTAGGTTCACAGATAGCTATCTGGTAGGACAAAATGGGATTAATCTGAGAATTGGTGATGCTGTTAAGGAATCAAAGGCTTCTAACGTTTTAGATGGAAAGGAATGAATTTGGATTGTTTCATTAAGTATTTGATTTGGGTATATTTGACTTTCCTACAAGCAAAAAAATGCTGAAAAAGGTAGCAGAGATTTGATTACAGTTCTATAATTAAAGAGGTATGTTTGAAGTTTTAATAGGCACGAAATTTCAAGAGGTATATGAACAGTTGGCTTCACATAAGGTGTGAAATAAGCTTTAGAGCAATTCCCACGACAAGAACAGCCACAAGGTGCATGAACAAGTTTATAGTGCAGTTTTAGTTTTAGTTTAAGCTTGTACGCAGAACTCCAATCATAGAGCAGATTTTGTAAGCTTATAGTGTAGTTTTATTAAGTATTAGTGTGCAGATTTGATTAAGGATTAGTGCAGATTTCATTGTGTTATTAGCTGGACATAAGCAATTTCCTTTGCAGAATTTAAAGTGCAGATTTCATTATGATGTTAGCTGGACATAAGCAGTTTCCTTTGCAGAATATTAAGTGCAGATTTAGTTTAGTTCTTTAGCAAATGCAGATTTCATTTATGCTATTAGTAGAGCACGAGCAGTATTTCTCATTGGCTATTAGAATAACATGAGCAACCTTTCTTTTAAAGCATTAAGGTACTAGATTTCTTTTTTGTATACCAGCTTGAGGTGATTAGTTTGTGGCAAAATATAGATTTAGGTTTCTTTGCTACTTTAATATGCATGATTGTGTGTTACCTAGCTAGTTTCACTCATAGATGCATATGGAAAATACCCTATCAGTATTTTGAGTTTAAGAAAAGTATAAGAAAGATAAAGAAAAGAATAAGAAAGATAAAGAAAAGTATAAGAAAGATAAAGAAAAGAAAGAAAAGGCCAAGTCCTTAAGTAGATCCCAAAGTCAAGACTTTAGGGATTTTTGGCACACAAGGTGCCTATTAGAATGCCAAGACATTTAAAGAAGAAGTAATTAAGATCATAAGTATTTTACTTTTAAGAAGAGGCTAGTACCCGACTTCCGAGGTTGTCGTTAAACAAATCCAGGTGTCCAATTCCGAGGTCTTGGCCCTAGTAGACCGAGGTCTGCTCTTTTAGGATTGGTGGCTCGCTACCCCAACCTATTAGGGAACGCGCATAAGATGGTACTATGCCTGGGCCCAAGAAGAAGTTGATTATTATTTTGATGTATTATAAGTATAAGTTTTTGAACAAGTAAAACGAGTTTTACATAAACATAAAGTATTAAAGATTAAGTTAGAACAAATGAAATAAGTTTCATATGGTTCTAAAAATCAGTAAGTTTAGTTCCTTATTCTACCATGTTTATTTAGTAGATGAGTAGTTTTCATGTTTACCTATTAGATGAGCAGCATGATTAACTATTAGAATTACATGAGTAGATTTCTTAGTTTTTCTTTGCTATTAGTTTGACATGAGCAGTTATGTTTATGCTTTATTTCTTTTTAGAGCACATAGTTTCTAGTTCTTTTCGTATACATGCACATTCGTGATTTTGTGAGTTAGATAACGCTTACTAAGTAAATTTTGCTTATAGACTACACTTCCTCTTACTGCAGATAAAGGAAAAGAGAAGATTTAGCAAGGAAGGCGACAAGGTGGCGCGGATGGTGTGTGATGCCAGGACTATGGAAGCCTTGGGACTTAGTTTAAGAATTTATTAAGATTGCTATTTATTAAGAATGTATTAGATGAGTCATTTAGTTTTCCGCTGTTAGTTAATTGTATGTTTTTATTTTGTTTCCGCTATTCATTACTTGCATGATTTGATTTCATTAAACTGCGTGGTGATGTTATTCCTTTTGTGTGTTTGATATGTGTTCCAACCGCCTGTGGCTGTGTATATTATGTTATGTATTAATGATTATGGTCACCGGTATAGGGGAGATTCTGTCGAAATTTTTTGGTAGGGTTTCTTCAAGGATTTTAATCATACCAGTTAAGTAGAGTTAGTAGTTAAGTAACGGTCATCCTTAGAGAGTAGTAGTAGTAAGAAGGGTGGTCGTTACATTAAGTCCTCATCCTTCTCCTTTTAACTTTCTCTTCTCATTTTCACCAAGAAAATCACCTTTGAATACTTATCCAAGTATATCAAATGGTTAGGGATAGTTGAAATACTTAGGAGTGAGCTTAAATGACTTAACTAAACATATTTTAGTGAAAAATAAAGAAATTGGTCGACTGATGCTCTGCATTAGTCAATTGATACTAAAAAAATTGCACTTTCAATTTTCAGACTGAATTTCAGAAATATGTAAGTAATTCTACATTTATCAAAAAATTATAACATTTTACTTAAACGTTGCTTATGTCAAATATCATTAGGAAAAAATAGTTTTCTATGAAAATATATCTTATTTTCAAAGAATGGTACAAAGTTGGAAACGATTGAAACCTTCAATGTTTCATTGTAACTTTGTATCAACCTAATCAATGGTGATTCCTATCAATAAATAGACTTCACCAAGGTTTTATAAAATAATTTTGAAATGGTTTTCAAATATAATTTTCAATTATGATCAATGGGCTAATGCACATGACTTGCACATTAGCTTTCCCCATGATTAGTTAACATAAAATTCATTTGGTTTAATAAAGCTAAAGCTCATTTTGATACATCAAATTGTATCATGCACTTAGTTCATCATTCTAGCATCTCACTTGTATTTAATGTGTCTCAATACGCACACAAGTAAGCATATGGTCTTGTGAGATTTAAAATAGATTTTTCCTAAATCAAGGGATTATGCATCTCTAACAAGACATTCTAAATTTGACCATTCTACCTAGGATGTCAACCAATTTCATATTAATCCTTAATTACAAAGGATTGAAATAATGCATGCAAATGAGTATGACATATATCAAATGCATAACCTCAAAAAGAAATCTATCATAACTTAAATGATGCATATATTACATGACTTGTATCATTTTTCATGACAAGATAAATGTTTGATATGATGTCAAGACATGTGATATGACACACAAGTGTGGTAATTATAACATAAAGAATATATATAGATTTTTTTATCTAAGTGTTGTCAACTAATCACTATGTCAAATACACAATTTGACATAGGTGACCTATCTCCCTCGAATATACCAAAACCCCTAAACTTGGCATGCTTTTGAATTTTATCCTATTTTGTCAATTTGATCAACTTAAAAACTTAATTTTGATTGGAACACTATATAAATTTTCCAAGATAAGATTTGAATTCTCATTCTCAAGATATCACAATACCTCAAAAATATCCTAAAATGTCAACTACCCTATGGTTGGATTAATTACCCTTCCAATTTAGGTTGGTACACCCAACCCTATACCCATTTAGTGTGAAGAGATCACACTCTTAGGAACCTAATACTTATTGGATATCCTTAGATGTACAAGGTACTTACTAGGGATAACTTCCCTAGATACCTTTCTAATGACTTTTATAGACTTCTTAGAAGTCTTAGTCACTATTGTCTCCTCAAGATCAAAACTAGGGATGACTTCCCTTGGAAAATTGATTTGACTCTTAGATTTAGAACATAACTATATAGAACTCTATTATATGAGACTATGCTTTCATTGAACTTAGGTTTGTAGCCCATACATTCTTACTCTTAGATAGTTTTCGCCTATCTAAGCCTAGATTTTTTTCTTGGACCCTTAAACTTTATTTGTCATTTTCCTAAGGGTCTTTTCTAACTTATTTAGTATTGACCTCAATGCTTAATTTTCAATCTCCAAATCCTCAAATTTTGATTTTTCTTATTGTCTTGAAATATTTTCTTTCTAAGCATATGCCTAAATTGATTAGGGCTCTTCCCTAGATCATTTTCTACTTTTCTATCCATAGGTAAGTGTGTTCTAGCATGATATGACTTAAAATTATCCTTAGCTTTATCATGCCTTCTATTTTCATGATAATAAGCACTAAAATTGTAAAACTTAAATCTAGCATGCTTTTTTATCATGGCACAAGGGAATTAAATTATTAAATGACACCTTAGGTTTGCTCTTAGAAGCTCCCTCTTGATTTGAGCATCCTCCCTTGATTTTATTTTGGTGCTTCCTCATTAGACATTGATTTTGATAACATCCTTGTTAATTGCATAAGAAGCATACAATGTACTCCTTACCCTTTCATATCATGTGGCCAATCTCTTTTGATTTCTTCTTCACCTTGAGTGTCATTTTAACCTTCTTCTTGACTAATTTTGAACACTTGTTCTTATAGTATCCTTTCTCCCTACACTCCAAACATATTATATGATCTTTATTTTTATGAATTGAAATTGATATACCTTCATGAGTTGATCTATCTCCCCTCGTAGAGGTGGCACAATCATCCTCATTGGCTCTGGATGTTGAGGGTTATCTCCCCATAGGATTTCAACTGCCTAGCTCCACTCACTAAGACTTTCACCACCTAGCTTCACTCACTAGGGCCTAACATCACTCACCAGGACTTCCACCACCTAGCTTCACTCACTAGGGCTTCCATTATCTAGCTTTACTCACCAGGACTTCCTCTTGCCTAACTTCTAGATAAGACTAGTTACTCAGTAGACTTCTTACTTGCCTAATCTCTAGTTAAGACTTACCCTTGCCTAATCAAGTTAGAACTTTTTCTTACTAGTTATCTAGTATTGACTAGACATCTCTCTTTTAAACATCAAGTCCTATTTAGATCAACACTTGGTCAAACTGACCAGACTTAAGTACATTGTCAAACATTAAAATCCTGAAAGTTGATTATACCAACAAAAGCCACTTGCACCCTATTTCATAAATTATCAATGATATTTGCCAGTCATGTATCCAACACTTTGGAAATAATTTTATAGAAAACCCTACATTATGAAATGGGTCTATAATCGAAAACACGTGGAGAGTGATCAGATTTTGGAATAAGAGCAATTAAGGTATGATTCCATTGCTTGAGAAGTCTTCCATGATGAAAAAACTCCTTTATCGTCGCTATAAAGTCATCCCAATCTTGTCCCATGCCGCCATGTAGAACTTTACATTGAAATGATCAAGTCTGGGGACCTTATCAGCTCTAATATCAAAGAGGGCCCTCTTTATCTCTTATGAAGTGATTGGGGCAACTAGATCCATTGATTGACCTTGAGATAGACAATTTCTAGCAATATTACTGCTGTCTAAAGGAGCGCTCAACCCAATTTTGCCCAATAAGTCATGGAAATACCTCACAAACTCTTTGGCGATTTCATCTAAACTAGTTGTTTGCTTCCCGATTTGCTTGGCAAATGTGATGATTGCATTTCTTTTGCTGTTGCGCTTCATAAAGTTATGAAAAAACTTTGTACATCTATCACTATTCTTGAGATAGGTACGCTTTGCTCGTTGTTGGTAGAAAAGTTTTTTGACCTCTACTGGCAATGTTGTTCTCTTTCTCATCATCCCATAGTCACTTAGAGGTTTGGCCCCAACAAGAAGGCTTTGTTGGGCATCCTCTAGAACTAGTTTTACCCTTGAAGCTTTCTTCGAGAGATGTTGAAGGTGAAGTTTATCAAGTTCCCTCAACTTGCCTTTTAGTCTTATAAAATTTGCCTTGAGTCTAAATTGAGCATATCTGAAAATAGGATCATTACCAAGTCTTGGAAACCCTCATGTAATGTCCACATATTGTATATTTGAAAGGCCTATTGGGCCCGTCTCCCTTGCAAGTGTTGAAACAATACCACAAGATCCGATAAGTATCCAAGCAGTGTGAATTCCACATGACTCTTATAATCTGCTATAAGCCAATGTGAGTTCATCATAGCACGATTAAGCTTGTAATAAATTGATCCATTAGTCCATGTCAGCCGACATCTGATGGTGCAAAGATCAACCAAGCCACAAATATGAACAAAACTCTCCAAGTCATGCAACTTGTAATTGGTAACCGGTTGTCCACCCTCTTTATCATGTACCTTCAATAATGAATTATAATCCCCCATGATGAGCCAAGGTTCATCTATCATCTTCTTAAGAAGTGTGAGTGCATTCCATAGAGGTCATCATGTCGTAATAGAGTGAAAATCATACACAATAGTCACCAAGTAAACCCGATCTACAATTGAACAACCCAACCGACAATGCATATATTGATTTGATGTCATAAGAACATCCAAGGTAACCCTATCCATATCCTAAAGGAGCAAAATATGATCTCGATTAGAATAATCAAAGTTATTTGTCATACCCATACCTGAAAATTTCCTTTGCATAATAATAACCAACTAATCTTTATTAAGCTTTGTTTCAATTAGTGTCATCACTTGAATCTCTTTTAGTTTGAGTTGTTGCACCCTCATGTTTAAGGGCTTTATAAAAGCCTATAATATTCCATGAGGTAATCTTCATCGACCACGAGATGTATGGGCTGCTCGAACCCTTAATTGTCGACCACTTTGCTGCACACTTTGATGTCCATCTCCCTTTGGTTGATTAGCAGCGGAAATACTCTTAGAGTTGCTTGTTTGACATCTAGAAATTGTTGGTACTGAAACTAAGTTGTGCTTGCTTGTATCATCCAAATCATGTATGCCTAAAGATACTGAAAGGGACAAGCTTCGATAAGAATGCTCTTGTACCACAACCATCGCCTTAGATCCTGTATGTTATGAGCTAGAGGTGTTTTCACTCATATCTTCTAGATGCCATCCAGTTTCTAATGTGTCAGCTACAAGCTAAGGTACTATTTGATTTTCCTTTGATCCAAAGATGCCGCCTCCAAAATCGATAAAATAACCTCTTCATGAATCTCTAAAATCGGGTCTTCATCTTATTATTGGTAGGTTCAAAACCTCTTCATAACATGTTGTGATTGTTGTTCCTTCCTTTGATAAGATAAGGGTTGCCTTCCTTGTATGGATGGTTGTCTTCCTTTTGTGGGTGGCATGGGAACCCTTCCCTCATTGGAAGCGCAACCATGATTCATATATGTATCTATTAGTATTAGTCCTAAAAGTCAATTATAAGATGATTAAGCTTATTGGATTAATGGATACAAATTGATTTATTGGGTTAATGATTAATCTAATATACTAAAATCTAAACCATTAAAGATAATTAATGGAGATTAATTATGTATTGAAGAGGAAGACCAAAGTACAAAAAAAAACTCTTGGTATTCATTGGATGAATATAAAAGGGCTTTAGGGCATTGCATTTGGTAGAGGTTACTCTTGATCTTCTTCTTCTTCCTTTTCTTCTTGCTCTTGGCCAAATCACCTTGTGTGGCTAGCACCACAAAGCTGGTTCTTCTCTGAAGGTTTAGTTCATGTGACGGATGAATAACGTGTTCGTGTGGATACTATAGAGGTGTGGACGTTCTGATCGCACTGTGATCTACTGAAGAATCAAAGTTGTTGCTGGGATTATACCATTCACACAACAAAGGTCACTATTCTATCTGATAGAGTAGCAAGAATAAGTATATCATATTCTCATGGATCTCTGGAGGGATCCATTTTTATGCTGCGTTATGTATCGTTTTATGCATAAGATCCCTATAGTATCTTTGTGATGTCCAAGTCTTCAACAATCATCACAAAAATTAGGCATGACTTTATATATTATCTTTAAATTAAGTTGAGTACCAGTAGACAATGGTATAGGGATCTCTGTGATCTTCTCTTCAAGGGCCAAAATCTCCACTAAGAGGCGAGCATATGTCAAACTTTATCGAGTATATGTTAGCTTGTTTGTATACAACAATTTACTAGCTTCAAAACCAACCATACTAAGTACTTTCATCATCCAATAGTCCGAAGGAAGTTCATGTATTTGTATCCATGCTGGAATAAACCTTCCATCATTCTCAAAAAGAAAACAACTAGGCATGTTTTTCAAAAATAATGGGATACCAAAGACAAAATAAGGGTCACCAAGAAACACATTCTCCCTATCCTTTTGTGCATGTAAAATTTATAAATTATCCATCTACTTTTGTGCATGTAAAATTTATAAGGAACCCTCCATTTATGAGCCACCAGTTGTACTCCATCTCTTCTCGGATGTCTCCCCATGAAATAACCGACCAAATAAAAGCCAATGGAATCATCCACTATTTCAATGTCCTCATATTCCAATTTAATCATCTTTCCCATGGCTTTATGGCGCTATAAGTGTGTTACCAACTCTGTCTGTTATTAGTGCAAAAGCTAGTCCATGATTTCCCTTTGTCATGGCCATCTTCATTCTCAATTGGATCTCCTTCCGGTATTGCCTCCTTCTCTTGAGTATTTTTGTCTAGTTGAGTGCTAGTAGGCTGAGTTTCGGTGGCCACATCATTTAGTGCCTCCTCTTGGGGTGTCCATCTCAGCAACATGTAGAGTCACTTGCATGGCATCCAAAGCCACATTAGTAACCACCTCTTCATTTAAAACCTCCGTATCCCCCACACAAGTAGTTACAGTTGGTCGCTGATTCATCACCCCCAAGCTATCCAAAATCAGTGGTTAAATGGTAGCTTAACAAGGTAGAGAGCCCTTTGATTGGATAATAGGGGATTGATTGACTCCCTTCCTTTCTTTTCCATGTAAAATAGGAAATAAGAGATCCTACTGTCAGCTAGCACACCAAGTTGAAACCTGCCTTGTTAGAAATCTAAGTTTGGAAAGCTAGTAGTCATCTGTGTAAGTACCCCATGGTGGTTTTGATGTGATCTACCAAGTCAAGTTAGGTCTTGTGTATTTAATCCTTATGTCTAAGTGTGCAAGATCCTATGAACACAAAAAGTCAAGCAGAAGACACAGCTAGTGAGAAGGATAACACAAGAAGTGAGTCGATAAGCTTGGTGTGTCTGAGGAATGAGGTGCTGCGGAAGAGTATGCTAGAGGACGAGAAGGAATCACATAGCATTTTTGAGGGATGAGAAGATAGAGCAGAAGATTGCTCCAGGAGAAGGCAGGACTTGGATTCGGGCCGATGAGCTCAACTCTGGATCGCCGGTGCATCACCTAAGCGACTGGAGACAAAGCAAGCAACTGAAGAAGGCGTCGGACAGTCAGCATGAGACTGACCTATCCTAGTGCCCGGACTATCCGCGCGCTTGGACAAGATGGTCTGGGAGCCCGAACCACTTTGGTGTCGAAAGGGCGCTTCGATGCAGTGGATCAACTTTGGGTCCACGTCAGCAGCAGTCCAGGCATCCGGGAGTGAATAAATTCTTATCCCTTCACTATCACGTAGCTGTTGTATGGAGATAGAGTTTTTCTCGTTGGGGGTACCCAAAGAGGGTTCGGGCGCTTGGATCGTGCCTTATCAGCAAACGGCTAGTTTCGACTAGTGGTCTATAAATAGAGCCCTGGTCTTCTTTATTAGAACACCACTTTTCTCTATACTTGAATTCTTTCTTGTTCTTTACTATTCATGAGCATTTTATACGTGGCTTCTTCACCTCCGACTTGTGTTGAAGAATGAGTCGACATATAGAACTTCATTTTCCTTATATTAGCAACCTCCCCGATTGCAAACCAAGTAAATCTTTTTGGCTCATACTTATTTTTATGCATTTCAGTTTTGTTTATTATATATTTTTCTGATTTAACGTTGAAAGTTTAGAAAAGGGTATATTGTTATTTTCACAGCAATTCATCCCTCTCTTGTCGGTCATATGAGACCTGCAAGTGGTATTAGAGTGTGGATGCTTCAGAAGGACTAACCACCAACTGGAGCCTGAAGCAAAGAAATTAATGGTCGGACTAAGCCTCAACCCACCAAAGTTAGAGGGGGAGTTCATACACTAGAAATGCTGAATGGAGGTTGATCTGGTGGTAAGGACGGGGGACCCTCATGGGCGGAGGGTCAAAGACACCCAAGTTCACGCTGAACGAAGGATGTCGGGCCGAACGGAAGGATGCCGGGCCGAACGAAAGGATGCCCTGCTGAACGGAAGGATGCCGGCCCGAACGGAAGCATGCCGGGCTGAACGGAAGCATGCCGAGCTGAACGGAAGGATGCAGGGCCGAACGGAAGGATGCAGGGTCGAACGGAAGGATGCCCTGCCGAACGGAAGCATGCCGAGCTGAACGGAATGATGTAGGGCCGAACGGAAGGATGCCCTGCCGAACGGAAAGATGCCGGGCCAAACGGAAGGATGCCCTGCCGAACGGAAGCATGCCGGGCTGAACGGAAGCATGCTGAGCTGAACGGAAGGATGCAGGGCCGAACAGAAGGATGCCGGGCCGAACGGAAGGATGCCGAGCCGACCTGACATTCGGCCAGGAGCTTCTCGGGCCAGACAGAAGACAACCCGACCATGGGCGGGTTTCCGACGCTCATAGTGAAAAGGGTCACCTGGCCGAGCGGATAGCCCGCTCGACCGAAGCATAAAGCATCGTTGCTGTGGAACACTCTCAGCCGACCGCCTGGTCGGACCGATACCTACGCCCGGTCGGATCTATACCTGCCGAGCGGCTGGCCGCTCGGCGCGAAAATAGAAGAGACAAAGGACAAAGGAAACATCGGGGGAACATCTCTTGACAGCGGGTATGTTCAACGACCAGGCCATACACAAGATCTTACAACAGAGGATCCCGCTGTCCCATCATAGATGTGCTCGGACTGTAGCAGTATGGTGTTAGGTAAACTCTTCTGACAAGCCCATACCGAGGTATGGACAGAGCACACGTATGGACTTCGGTATATGTGCCCGAGCCTTTTCACAGCTCTATATAAAGGGTCCTCACCCTTCGCCGGAGGTACGCGTTCAACACCTTTTGGAGCCACTTTTTTCACTGCTTGCTTGCCTGACTTGAGCGTCGGAGGGTCGCCGCCGGGAACCCCTTCCCGGCCCGACTTCTGTGCAGGTTCGCCGGAGGTTCATACGACTAGACGGAGGTCCACGTCATCGACTAGGAGAGCGTCACATGCCCAGCGTCCGTTGGTTCAGCGATTCGGACAGGATCAATTTGGCGCCGTCTGTGGGAACGCTCCTGCATCCGAGCGGAAACAATGGACGAAGCTGGACGACCACACACGGTGATGCTCTCCACGAAGGAGCTCGACGCTCTAATCAAGGCAAGAGCAACTAAGCTCGTGGAGCAACAGAGAGAGAATGCGCAAGCCGAGCGGCTGAAGTAACAAACAACGTCAGCATCAGGTGGCCGAGCGGGGGCAATGATCCCCGAGCGGACGCCTCCCCCCAGACAATGATCCAACCGGCATTCAAGGGGGAGCACCGCCGAGCGGATGAAGATGGATTAGGACTTGGATCAACCATGAAGCGCAAATTATCTCCAGCCTTTCCGGGGCAAGGTGAAAGATGCACCAATATAATGTGTGCTGTATATTTTCCGTTTAGCTGTATATTTGAAATGCAGGAAGCAAAATGTTAAACGCAATTGGCATTATCTGTCGAGCGGCCTATCTCCATGATGTATAAGATCCGAGGCACCGACTCAATGTCGAAGACCCCGGGCCGATCGGCCGGGCGTAAAAATTATCCGAGCCAAGTCATTGAAGACGAAGACCCCTCGCCGCTCGGTCGGGCGTATGTCATCAGTGTTAAAATTAGCCGTAAAGGCCGTCGAGCTCCGACGTTAAAAATCGAGAGACGAGCCGGCGTCTATAAACCCTCCGAGCGGAAGACCGTCGAGCTCCGACGTTAAAAATCGAGAGACGAGCCGGCGTCTATAAACCCTCCGAGCGGAAGACCGTCGAGCTCCAATGTTAAAAATCGAGAGACGAGCCGGCGTCTATAAACCCTCCGAGCGGAAGACCGTCGAGCTCCGACGTTAAAAATTGAGAGACGAGCCAGCGTCTATAAACCCTCCGAGCGGAAGACCGTCGAGCTCCGACGTTAAAAATCGAGAGACGAGCCGGCGTCTATAAACCCTCCGAGCGGAAGATCGTCGAGCTCCGACGTTAAAAATCGAGAGACGAACCGGCGTCTATAAACCCTCCGAGCGGAAGACCGTCGAGCTCCGACGTTAAAAATCGAGAGACGAGCCGGCGTCTATAAACCCTCCGAGCGGAAGACCGTCGAGCTCCGACGTTAAAAATCGAGAGACGAGCCGGCATCTATAAACCCTCCAAGCGGAAGACCGTCTAGCTCCGACGTTAAAAATCGAGAGATGAGCCAGCGTCTATAAACCTTACGAGCGGAAGACCGTCGAGCTCCGACGTTAAAAATCGAGAGACGAGCCGGCGTCTATAAACCCTCCGAGCGGAAGACCGTCGAGCTCCGATGTTAAAAATCGAGAGCGGCGTCTATAAACCCTCCGAGGGGAAGACCGCCGAGCTCCGTTAAAAATCGAGAGACGAGCAGGCGTCTATAAACCCTCCGGCGAAAGACCGCCGAGCTCCGACGTTAAAATCGAGAGTCGAGCCGACTATAAACCCTCCGAGCGGAAGACCGTCGAGCTCCAACGTTAAAATCGAGACGAGCCGGCGTCTATAAACCCTCCGAGGGAAGACCGTCGAGCTCCAGGCGTTAAAAATTGAGAGGCAGTGGCGTCTATAATCCCTCCGAAGCGAAGACCGTCGAGCTCAGGCGTTAAAAATAGAGATGAGGCGTCTATAAACCCTCCGGCGGAAGACCGTCGAGCTCCGACGTTAAAAATCGAGAGACGAGCCGGCGTCTATAAACCCTCCGAGCGGAAGACCGTCGAGCTCCGACGTTAAAAATCGAGAGACGAGCCGGCGTCTATAAACCCTCCGAGCGGAAGACCGTCGAGCTCCGACGTTAAAAATCGAGAGACGAGCCGGCGTCTATAAACCCTTCGAGCGGAAGACCGTTGAGCTCCGACGTTAAAAATCGAGAGACGAGACGGCGTCTATAAACCCTCCGAGCGGAAGACCGTCGATCTCCAACATTAAAAATCGAGAGACGAGCCGGCGTCTATAAACCCTCCGAGCGGAAGACCATCGAGCTCCGACATTAAAATTCGAAGAGACGCTAAAAAATGTTAGGCGTTGGCTGGCGTTTCGGCTACCCCCTTTGTGTTCGAGCGGATAGTGGATGCATGGAGCCGCTCGGGCCAACCGATTGTCTAGTCAGTCGGACTATGCATCTCCTTCGATTAGACTTGAAGGGGAGGCATGTGATCCGGTGGTAAGGACGGGGGACCCTCATGGGTGGAGGGTCAAAGACACCCAAGTTTGCGCCGAACGAAGGATGTCGGGCAGAACGGAAGGATGTCGGGCCGAACGAAAGGATGCCCTGCCGAACGGAAGGATGCCGGGCCGAATGGAAGGATGCCTTGCCGAACGGAAGCATGTCGGGCTGAACGGAAGCATGCCGAGCTGAACGGAAGGATGCAGGGCTGAACGGAAGGATGCAGGGCCGAACGGAAGGATGCCCTGCCGAACGGAAGCATGCCGAGCTGAACGGAAGGATGCAGGGCCGAACGGAAGGATGCCCTGCCGAACGGAAGGATGCCGGGCCAAACGGAAGGATGCCCTGCCGAACGGAAGCATGCCGGGCTGAACGGAAGCATGTCGAGCTGAACGGAAGGATGCAGGGCCGAACGGAAGGATGTAGGGCCGGACGGAAGGATGCCGGGCCGAACGGAAGGATGCCGAGCCGACCTGACATTCGGCCAGGAGCTTCCCGGGCCGGACAGAAGACAACCCGACCATGGACGGGTTTCCGACGCTCATAGTGAAAAGGGTCACCTGGCCGAGCGGATAGCCCGCTCGGCCGAAGCATAAAGATCGTTGCTGTGGAACACTCTCAGCCGAGCACCTGGTCGGACCGATACCTATGCCCGGTCGGATCTATACCTACCGAGCGGCTGGCCGCTCAGCGCGGAAACAGAAGAGGCAAAGGACAAAGGAAACATCGGGGGAACATCTCCTGACAGCGGGTATGTTCAACGACCAGACCATACGCAAGATCTTACAACAGAGGATCCCGCTGTCCCATCATAGAAGTGCTCGGACTGTAGCAGTATGGTGTCAGGTAAACTCTTCTGACAAGCCCATACCGAGGTATGGACAGAGGACACGTATGCACTTCGGTATATGTGCCCGAGCCTTTTCACAGCTCTATATAAAGGGTCCTCACCCTTCGCCGGAGGTACGCGTTCAACACCTTTTGGAGCCACTTTTTTCACTGCTTGCTTGCCTGACTTGAGCGTCGGAGGGTCGCCGCTGGGAACCCCTTCCCGGTCCGACTTCTGTGCAGGTTCGCCGGAGGTTCATACGACTAGACGGAGGTCCACGTCATCGATTAGGAGAGCGTCACGTGCCCAGCGTCCATTGGTTCAGCGATTCGGACAGGATCAGAGGTATTTCTAAGGACATATTTCAAAATTCTTTTAATAATAAAATACAGTTTTGTAGTTCCTAAGGATCAACAAGGAGAAGAGAAAAAAGAAAATCAATGGATGAAGAAGGAACAAAGTGACTTCGTAGACAATAGTAGAGTGGAATATCACTTACTAAGTGTATTACCGCCTCAAGAAGTAAATCGGATCGGAAGCTACACCTCGGCCAAAGAACTCTGGGAGAAATTCCTAGAGCTCCATGAAGGCACGTTCGAAGTGAAGCTTTCATGACGGGATATTTGTCAGAGCAAGCTAATGAACCTTTGCTTGGAAAAAGGTGTTGTGCCCAAAGGATATTCACATATCTCTACAATGGTATGATATTGTCCACTTTAGACCTAGACCCTCATGGCTTTGTTCTTGGGCTCTCCCCAAAAGGTCTCATGCCAATGGGGATATCGTACATCCTTTTAACCCCATGATCTTTCTTAAATCTTTCCAATGTGGGACTTTGATTGAATCCTAATAATCCCCTCCTCAAATGAAGGACCACCATTACTCTCATGGTTTAGGCCTCCTCGTGAGCATTCAATCATTCTTGACCTACTTCAGGCCTCCTCGCAAGCATCCGGTTATCATGACCCGCTCCGGACCTCCCCGCAAGCATCAAATCACCCTGACCTACTTTGGACCTTTTCTGTGAGCATCCGATCACCCTGACTCACTCTGGGTATCCCCACGAGAATTTGGTCACCTTAACCTGCTCCGGGTCTTCCCCGTAAGCACCTAGTCACCCTGACCCGCTCCAGGCCTTCCCGCGAGCATTTGCTTTCTGGTCACTCTTGACCTACTCCGGACCTCCCTGCGAGTATCCGGTCACCCTGACATACTCGCATCCCCGTAAATATATGGTCACCCTCACCTACTCCAAGTCTCCCCGTGAGTATCCGGTCACCCTGACTTACTTCAGGCCTCCCCGTGAGCATCCAATCACCCATAACCAACTCTAGTCCTACCCTCAACTTCACTCAAAGCCACCCCACATTACATCTGATCGGTACCATGGCTCTGATACCATTTGTTGTACCCAAAGGATGTCCACATATCTTCACAATAGCATGATATTATCCACTTTGGGCCTAGACCCTCATGACTTTGCTCTTGGGCTCTCCCCAAAAGGCCTCATGCCAATGGAGATATCCTATATCCTTTTAACTCCATGATCTTTCCCAAACCTTTCCAATGTGGGACTTTAATTAAATTCTAACAAAAGTGAGAAGGTTGTTGGTGTAGAAAGCACCAGATGATTGAACCTAAGTTTTAATTATGGAAAAGGGTTCAAAGTTAAGATTTTTTGTTGTTTAATAAGTTAACTAAGTTTGTAGGAAAGTCCTAAGTAATCTTAGGCAAAGAAAAAAAATCCTAGTTGAGGCTAGGAAAATGGAAAGTCATAGTTACGGTTAGGCAATGAAGTCCTAGTCTAAGGGATTAGGAAAAGTCTTAGTGGGTCAAGGACTTTGGGCAAAATCCTATAGTGGAGAACTCTAGGTGAAAATCTTAGGGGTCGCGAGCACCGGGTGAAATATTGGATGGGTCATGGATCGGACGTCCAACATGAAGTCCTGAAGTATCAGACGCTAAGCAAAAGTCTAGACAGTGTGGAGCACCGATTTGGCAAAAGGTAATTTCTCCTTAGAGGAGTAGGTGACGACGCATTCCCCGAATAGGAAATAGTAGGCGTCAGTTCGACCTAGAGTTTTAGCAAAACTCAAAGTCATGATCGGACAGTCTAGAGGTTGTCCAATTCATACTTTGTATATTGTTTATTACCTAAACTAACTATTTTTTGCAGGAAAACTTACCTACACTAACTCTTTTTATAGGAAAAGAAGGTTGTAAAAAATAGTGGTCCGGGCGCCCGGACTCCTAGCGCTCGAGAGTGGTTCGAGCGCCTAATAGTGGTCTGGGTACCTGGAGTTGGATCAATCAGGCACCCTCAGGCGATGTAATGGCAGACTCTGGTTGGTTGGGCTACGTCATGGTCCAAGCTCCCGAGGTGTTTTGGGAGCTCGGAGGTGGATAACTTTTGTTGGATAAATTTCGACGAGAGCACGCCACGTTGGCCCTGTGGGGCACCCGGAGGAGGTTCCAGGTGCATAGAGTGGGCTATAAAAGGAGGATTCATCCAATGTCTTCATGATAACATTCCAAACATCTTCTTCTTCTTCTTCTGCGTGCTGCTCAGAAAATGACTCCACGACACCCAAAAGTTGCTCTGACGACTACGTTTAAGATTCGTTTCTAAAGGTGTTGGTATTGTTTAAATTTCATAAAGTTGTTCTAAATTGTAATTCACTTTTTGGAACTTTATGATTAACTAGTGATTGCCCAATGAAAGCACTCTCATGTGCGGGCCTTGGAGTAGGAGTTACCACAGGCTCTGAACCAAGTAAAATTTTGATTTGTTAGTATTGTTTCTTTCTGTCTTTATTCTGCTGTGTTTGTCTCTCGAAAGTTTTTAAACGAACGTGAAAGTCATAAGCGCTATTCACCCCCTCTAATGCAATGATCCTACAAAGGTGGATCAACTACACGCGAAGATCAAGGCGCTGATCACCAGACTGATCAATCTTGGTGAAACGGTAACCAACTGAGACTCGGTCCATTACACGCTCAACGCATTTCCCTGAACTCTAGAGCGGACCTCAATAATAGATGCCTATTACATCTCTTAGGACTTGGAGGTAAGTACCTTAAAAGAATTCTTCTCAACATTGGAATTATATGAAACTAGATGTGCAGGTACAACAAAAGAGTCAAGCTAGAACCTGGTACTAAGAGCCACCAAGAAGGACGAACCTGAGTCAGACTTAGATATTGATACATACTAAGAAGCTTATATAGTAAGAAACTTTAATTTTTTTTTAAAATCTAATAAGTTTAAAGAAATGCAAACAAAAAAATCCAAGAAACAAAAGAAAGGTTCGATGCTACCATTGCCAGAAATAAGGACACATAAAGGAGGATTGCCCGGAGCTCAAGAAGGAGAAAGACAAAGGTCTAAGGCGAAATAAGTACAAGAATATCAAGGCTACTTAGGATGAAAGTTCATCATCTGAATATGAAATAGAAGCCTATGTTGAACTAGCACTAATGACTAATCACAAAGAACCAATCAACTTGAAAGCGAGCATTGATGAAGGGGGAGCCACATCAAAAGAATATAGTGATGCATAGGGAGAATGCAGTTTCAAATCCGACATGATAAGTGAGGTATGCCTTTTACCTCCTGATCAATTATACTTTTGAATAAAATGCATGTCTAAGTCTATGTGTAAATTGAAAATAAAAAATAAAAAATTGAAAAAGGAAAATTAAGAAATAAAAATAATCTTAGTAAAATCATGTTTATTAAAGGATTTCGATAAATTAAAAAATGAAAATGCTAAGTTGAAAGAACATATAGAAAATTTAAAAAATTCTACATGTTCAAATTTTGTTATCTCAAATTTAATAAATTATCAAGGGCTAAATTGGTATTATAGATTTTATAAGGGTCAAATAAAAAAGTAATAATAAAATACATTCTAATAAAATTTATGATTAACCCAGTAGGTAAGAACCTATATTAGATTCTAAAATCTTGCCTAGATTAAATCTTTATGCATGTTTTAATTTTAATTTGCTTTAATATTTTTTACATGATTAAAAACTATCTAACTCCTTTTCAAATAAATTGTTTCATATCATTTCTCTTTGAAATTAATTAGAACTTGATTTTTTTGAGAAAAATAATTTTATTACTGATATGTAGGACACATTTAAAATTTTTTTTACCTTTAATGAATTTTCTATGATTTTTTAATGAAAATATTAATTTTTAATATTAAAAATTCAGATAGTCAATCTTTGAAACTTTAATTTTTCTATAGATATAATTTCTGTTTTACATACAAAGAAAAAGTTCTAAGAATTTTTTAGCTCAAAATCTATTTATTAAGGATTTTTTACAAATACATCTCTATGTATACAATAATTTATTAATACTTATATTTAATTTGTTTATTCATGAAAATTTTATTACTATTTTGGATAAGTATGTTTAACAATTAAAACAAATTTTAGAATATTTCAAAGATTAAAAATAATTTTAAAATTATTTCTTTTAAAACTAACTTTTAAATCACCAAAAATCAATATTTTGAAAAATAATTCCCAAAATTTTTCTTGTTGTTAGTCACTATTTATGTAACTCTTAGAATTTTTAACCCTATTTTTAATGTGATTGAAGGGAGAGAATTATAGATTAAGTTTAGGGAAGGTACATTTTACTTTGCATATTTAATACTTTAATTTATATATTCATTTACTTTACTATTTTGGTTTACCCTAACTTAACTTGGGTTAATTCATATCAAAAAAGAAGAGATTGTAAGTACCTCATGGTGATTTTGATGTGATTAACCAAGTCAAATTAGGTCCTGTATATTTATCCTTGTGTTTAAGTGTGCAGGAGCTTAGGTACACAAAAAATCAAGCGAAAGACAAGCTAGCAAGTAGGATGACACGGGAGGTGAGTCAATGAGATCGGTGCATCTGAGGGACGACGTGCTGTGAAAGAGTATGCTTGCGGATAAGAAGGAAGCGCGTGACATTTCTGAGGGACGAGAAGCTGGAACGGAAGACTGCTATAGGAGAAGGCCGGAATTGGGTTCGGGTGAGCCAACACTGGAAGGCCAGAGCATCACCCAAGCGACCAGAGATGAGCAAGCGACTGGAGAAGGTGTCATACGGTCATTATGAGGCTGATCGATCTGGGCACCCAGATCGTTTGGGCACCCGGAAATGATGGTCCTGGTGCTCGGACCACTTTGGTGCCGAAAGGGCGTCTTGACGTAGTGGATCAACTTTGGGTCCACGTCAGCAGCGATCTGGGTGCCCAGAGCGGGTCTGAGGGCCCGGGAGTGGATAAATTCTTATCCCTTTGTTGTCGAGTAGTTGTTGCACGGAGATAGAGTTTGCCTCGTTGGGGGCGCTCGGAGAGGATCCAACGAGGATCCACGGAGATAGAGTTTTCTTCATTAGGACAACACTTTTCTCTATACTCGAATTCTTTCCTGTTCTTTACTGTTCGTGAGCTATCAACGTTTTGTACGAGGCTTCTTCGCCTCCGACTTGTGTTGAAGGAGTTGACATATAGAGCTTCATTTGCCTTGGATTAGTAGCCTTCCTTATTGCAAACCTAGTAAATCTTTTTGTCTCGTACTTATTTTTATGCATTTCAATTTCGTTTATTAAAGTGTTTTTCTAATCTAAAGTCAAAAGTTTCAGAAAGGGTATATTGTTTTTTTTAGGGCAATTTATCCCTCTCTTGTCGACCGCACGGGACCTACAGTCTGATATAGATTGGAAAGTAACTAAAGCTTGCTATTTGTACTCTGACACTTCTTTCCTTGTCCAAATGATTGGAGATCTTGCTAGCGATGAAGAATATGATCGAAAAGACCCCACAAAAAAATAGAAAACCAATTCCACCAATCAGAAAAAAACCCATAAACAAGGAAACCTCACAAACATTGTTGGCCATGAAATAAGAACACCCAAACTCAGACAAAACATCATCTAATAGGTTTTTGGAGCAAAGAAATGCTAGATAGAGGGGTCGATGGAAGAAGCAAAGAAATAATGGGAAAAGAAAAGAAAACCCTCACCTTGTAATACCGCGAGAAAAATATCAACCTCTATCCATTATTAGGATTGCCTCCAAATGCTCACTCTTTTTATTTTAACTTATAATTAGTCTTATCATGATTATGAATACAAGAAAGTTTCAAGGCACTATAATTATTGGTTTATATAGTTGCACATGTATATATAATGTGAACAAATGTATGAGGAGAAACTCTCTCTCATGCATGGATGCGGGGTGCAAATCTAGGGTATGGATTTGTACTAAATCAAGTTAACTTATGTTCGAACATGACTTGCACGCATCAAATGCCAGGCTGGTCTAAAAAAATTTACCCAAGCGAAATAATCAATATTTTGGCAAAATTTCTTTTACTTGCTACTCAAATGAAACGAATGTATTAATCAATGATTAATAAGAAATCCATATCCGATGGATGTTTCCAGTTTGATAAGTTAATGACAGTAAATGACATCTATTTGGCCATTTATGAAACCAAGGGTTGAGCTCCTTTATAAGGATGAGCTGAGTAGTGAAAGAACAAGCAGAAAGCTATAGCAAAGAAATCTCCATCCTCTTGTGTCCCCTCTCTTTCATCCTCTTTGTCATGCATATTTTGCTTGGCAGAATATCTGTGATAGTATTTGAGTACCTCTCAGTTTATCATGATCCATCAGTGCTTGGTGGTGATCATGGTCTTCTATTGTATCCTGGGAAATAGCCGACCATGTAACCTTGAAGAATAGCCAAAGATGAGATGAATCTATTTTAAGGAATTTGCGTTGAACACAGTCCTTGTCAACTTCAGCAGTTGGAGTCAAATTCGACTGACTCGATAGTCAACACTCAGATTTGACACTTTGCACTTGGAGTCAGCACTCAGCTGACTGGCATTTAGCACTCAGAGTCGGACTCGACACTCGGACTTGGCAATCGAACTTGGTAGTAACACTTGGCAATCAAACTTGATAATTGCACTCGAAGTCGGCACTCGAACATGACAATCAACAGTTATCCATACAAGATAGCCCAATCTTCCGAGAAATCCAGTCATCCCGAGCAACTCCTTCCCTAATTGGCAGTTTAAGATCATCAACTCGTGTCTCTCAACAGATAAGTCTAATTTAGTTTGTAAATTCAATAATTCCCCCCAAAATCTCTGGCAACAAGATTGTCTAACAGATCACACAATGTGCATTCCTTTGGGTCTATATATTATGTGAATAACCCATAAATAATATTGATACGGTGCATAATGTTAGGGTCCAGTAGTCAGAGGTCAACGGCATGTGATAGTCAGAAGTCAAGGGGATGTGGCAGTTAGAAGTCAAGGGGGCGTGGCAGTCAATATACGAAGTAGGACCACCTGAGGCCATCTAGCGTATAAAGTCAGGGCGGGGTCTACCGATCAGGAAACCAAGTCTGCGGCAGAAAGCATGATTAGAGCGAAGCCTGGCCTGGCTTCACCGGTCGGGTTTCCTTAAGTTATCTCGCATAAACAGACGTGTCATTCTCAGTCGGGTTTGAATCATGATAGCAGGAAGAAAGGGACTCTGATCGCGCCCCTCCGTCCATCCAGTTTGTTCATTAGCACTTAGCAGACCGACCCGGGCTGCCTCAATTACACCCGGGCGAGATAGAAGGTGCAACGCGACAACGGGTCAAGGAATCGTAACCATTTGTTAGAGAATAACTACTGCATGTCAAGAAATATTCCAATGGTTGGGGTCATCTACAAATAGAACCTTCCTCCAGTCTATAGGAGAAGGTCACGTGTCCTCCACCACCCGACAAGTCCTGACACCTGACGCCCTCTAGCAGGGGTCAGTCTCCAGAAGATACGCACTGTCATATAAAAAGGGGGTGTCCTCTCCCTTGCGCAGGTACGCTCACTCATACACTTATCTTCTACTTTTCTTCTTCATACACTGTTCATCTGGGGAAAAAATACTTGACTTGAGCATCAGAGGGCCTTCTCCGGGGGTTTTTCCCTAGTTCTCAGCCTCTAACATTCCATGTGCTTATCTGAGTGTGTGCATAGTTCTAGTACCACTGGCTCAGGTCTAGCAGTCCTTCAGGACCACGTGGGGGTCCATCCTCTGAAACTCGTGTGACCGCAACATCACAGTCTCCGCCCCGTCAACGCAAACGACACTTCATCCGACCTTCATCTGACTCAGATTCCGAATAGGATCAATTCGAAGCCGTCTGTGTTAACTTTCTTCACCTGCTATGGAGTGTAAAGATGGAGGACACCGGAAGAATCAACGTAACCATGACGGCAGGAGAGTATGAACTGTTCAAGGAAGCCAAGAGGCGGGTAGCCTCTGAAAAACAGACTACCGCTTCTCGACCATACAAGATGATAGTAGTTTCTAAAGATCCGACTCACGTTTCTGACAGAGGGTCCAAAAGAAAACAGCCCGGGGAGTTTCCCCCGTCCTTCTATCGGCAGTCAGGCCTCGATTATTATCACAAGGGCCCGGACAACTATAACAAGAAACAGCAGCCGCAGGCTTTTATGGTGGAAAGCTCCCCGCCCAGGGATTTGAAGAAGGGTAAAGCTATAGTCCTCAAGGAGGAGCCTAGAGTGGAGCCTGATGAGAAAGTTCCCTTCTCTACAAGGGTACTCGAGTAAAAGCTACCCAAGGGGTACAAGCCTCCTGCTCTCAGAGAATATGATGGTAGCAAGAACCCGGAGGATCATCTCCATAAGTTTAAGAACGTTGCTCTGTTGCACCAGTATAGCAACGCTATCAAGTGTCGAGTGTTCCTGAACACTCTATCAGGCTCAACACAGAAATGGTTTGATGGATTACCGAACGGGTCCATCACTTATTTCCATGATTTCAAGACAGTCTTCTTGCGCCACTTCGCCAGCAGCAAGAAGTACCAAAAGACATATCACTGTCGTTTCGCCTCAAAGAAGAGCCAACCGAGCCCTTGAGGAGCTATATCAAGCGCTTCAATTAGGTAGCACAAGATGTTCTATCCGCTACCTCTGAGATATTTATAAGCGCCTTCTCCCATGGACTGTTAGAGGTGGAGTTCTTTCGAGACCTCATTCGAGATCTTGTAAAGAACTTCGATGAAATGCTGGGGAAGGCCGCTAGTTACATCAACATGGAGGAAGCTGTTGGAACCCCAAGGTTATTTTGGTATGATCAACAAGTTAAGTTAGGTCCTGTTTGTTACTAACCTTGTGTCTAAGTGTGCAGGAGTTTAGGAGCACAGGTAGTCGAGTGGAAGACACAGCCAGCGAGAAGGACGGCACGCGGTGCGTCCGAGGGACAAGGCGCTGCGGAAGAGTACACCGGCGGACGAGAAGGAAACGCGCGGTGGTTCCGAGGGATGAAAGCTAGAGCGGAAGACTGCTCGAGGAGCAAGAGACGCAGCTAGCAAGAAGGATGACACATAGTGCGTCCGAGGGACGAATACTGCGGATAAGTACGCCGATGGACAAGAAGGAAACACGCGGCGATTCCGAGGGACGAGAAGCCGGAGGGAAGCCCGCTCGAGAAGATCGGAAGTTGGGTTTGGGTGAGCCCTTTTCCGGATGGCAGAGATCACCCAAGCGAACGGATCCGGATAGAAGACCCAGACCGAGCCGAACCGAACCGGAGTAAAGGTCTCGGATGAAAAAGTCAACTATTGTTGACTTTTGGCTTCGGGGCGCCCGGAGCAGCCCGGGGCGCCCGGAACCCTTCCGGGCGCCCGGACCTGATTTGTTGACCAAATTGCGTCAAACACAATCTAAACGTTGGGGATAAAGTTTTATCCCTCCAGGGCGCCCGGAACCCCTTCCAGGCGCCTCGACCAAGGTTATAAATATAGCCTTGGTCCAAAAGCTTAGAATCAATTCAGAAATTGTAAAAACACTTGTGTGCTTTCCATTGTTTAGATTAGCTTCTTTCTTTTTGTGCTTCAACGCTGTAAGAGGCTTCTCTGTCTGAAGGAGATTGATAGTGCGCCTCATCCTTTCCTTGGATTAACAACCTCCCCGGTTGTAACCAAGTAAACAACTGTACCTCTCTCTTTTCTGCTTTTAATTTGCTGCTTTGATTATTTTACAAGTGCTAGTTCGAAAAGTCGGGAAGGGTCTTTGTTTATTTTTTATAGGGCTATTCAACTCCCCCTTTTAGTCGGCCTAATGATCCTACAAGTGGTATGAGAGCTGAGACGCTTCAGGAGGACTAACTGCCGAACGAAGTAACGAGATGGCCAGATCCAACATCTACCCGCCAAAATTCGAGGGGGACTTCGCAAGTTGGAAGAAGCGTATGGAGGTATTTTTCGGTACTTATTTTGATTTATTATTAACAATGGAACTCGGTTTTGAAGCTCCCGAAGGCAAAGTAAAATATCAATGGACGAAGAAAGAGCAGGCCGACTACGTGGCAAACAAGAAAGCAGAATTCCATCTGCTAAGCATACTTCCGCCACAAGAAGTCAACCATGTCGACACCTACAACTCGGCAAAGGAGCTTTAGGAGAAGTTCCTTGAACTACACGAAGGAATATCCGAAGACAAGCTTGCGAGACGAGACTTACTTCGCAACCAGCTCACCAACCTCCGTCTTGAAAAAGGAGAAACAATTGCACATCTACACTCGAGGATACAGGAGCTCATCACCGAACTTTCGAATCTCGGAGAAGAGGTAAGTAACCGAGATTCGGTAAGGTACGCTTTAAATTCCTTTCCGAGAAATCCAAAATGGGCATCACTAGTAGATGCCTTTTATATTTCAAAAGACCTAGAAAAAATTTCTTTAGAAGAATTTTCTCGACATTTGAAGTGCACGAATCAAGATACGCAGGTTCGAAGGAGCCCAAGAACAACGTCGCCCTCAAAGCATCGAGAGACGAACTTGAGTCAGAATCTTCTCTCGACGACGAGGAAATGGTAATGATGGTAAGACGATTTAAGAAGTTATACAATTCTAGAAAAACTAACCATCCACAGGGTAGAAAGAAAAGAACGATCCACTACTACCATTGCGACGAAGAAGGGCACATCAAGGACAACTGCCCCAAGCTAAAGAACAAGGATAAAGATAAAGGTAAAAAGCCTGTTCAAAAGCGTAAGGCCCTAAAAGCAATGTGGGACGATATGTTGTCCGAATCTGAAGTCGAAGCATTCTCCGGACTCGCACTGATGGCGAGTCATCAAGATGACGACTGCGATTCAAGTTCCTCCAAGATGAGCATCGAAAGTATCAATGAAGGGGGAGCTTTGTCGGAAGAAAGTAACAGTTCAGGGGGAGACATGGACAACGAAATCGACAAGATAAGTCAGGTACGTTCACTTCCTCTCGATAAACATTTTAAATTTGTTAAATTACTAACTAAAGACTGCTGCAAGTTAGAAAAAGAAATTAAAAATTTAAAAGGAATATTAGCTTAATCTTGCCCGTTAGAAATGTTAGACAAATCAAACCTAGAAAATGAAAAATTGAAGTTAGAAATTCAAAATTTAAAAATTCAAGTATAAAACTTGAAAAACCATACATGTCCATCTAAAACTAATTTTAGAAGATTTAATAATTTAAATTGGTACTTTAAATATCACCCGGGACAAATTAGGAACATTTCAAGAAAATATGTCCCTAAAAATTCTTTAGTTAATCCAGTAGGTTGGAACCTATATTGGGTTCCTAAATCATGCTTAAACTAAATTTTAAAATTAAAATTAGCGCATTCAGTGAGAAAATTAAACAATGAATTTCTCTATGAGGCTTTGTCTAAGGAAGTGGTTGTTGCTCTAATAACCAAGAAGGCCTAGTGCCTCGCCATGACCTGGACGCCAAAATATTGAAATAAATATTTAATTAACTTTCTGTCAAAGCATTAAAATTAGAATTGATTAATGCTTTCAAAGTTTTTCAAACATTTTTTCAAAATATTTTTTAAAAAATACTTTTACATGAAATTGACTTAGAAATTTAAGTACTTAGAAAAATTTTCAAAGATCTTTTTTCAAAAAAAAATTTTTACTTAGAAATTTTTTTTTTGTATTTTTTCTCTTAGAAAATTTTCTTTAATACTTAAAAAAATTCTCAGAAGATTTTTTTTTATTAAAGGTTGTTATGAAGTTGAAATTTTCTACTTCAAATTTCTTAGAAATTTTTGTAATGTTTTTGCAAAAAAAAAATGTCTAAGTTAGAATTTTTTTTCACTTAGAAAATTTTACTTAAATTTTTTTTGTCAGAGACTCTTTATGTGAAAATTATTGTAAATTTTTAAGGATCTCAAAATTTTATAAGTCTTTAACCCTTAGATTTTTTCTGGAAATCCCATTTGTTTGTGATCAAAGGGGGAGAAGGATTAGTATAAGTCTAGGGGGAGGTAGACCAAATTATTAACTTGTTTTATTTTTAACTTAAATTGCAAATTTAGTTAAGTTTATTTTTAACCCTTATGTCTATTTTTACCCTAGCTTAACTTGGGTTGCTCACACCAAAAAGGGGAAGATTATTGGAACCCCAAGGTTGTTTTGGTGTGATCAACAAGTTAAGTTAGGTCCTGTTTGTTACTAATCTTGTGTCTAAGTGTGCAGGAGTTTGGAGCACAGGTAGTCGAGCAGAAGACGCAACCAGCGAGAAGGACGACACGCGGTACGTCCGAGGGACGAGGCGCTACGGAAGAGTACACCGACGGATGAGAAGGAAACGCGTGGTGGTTCCGAGGGACGAAAGCCGGAGCGGAAGATTGCTCGAGGAGCAAGAGACGCAGCTAGCGAGAAGGACAGCACGCAGTGCGTCCGAGGGATGAAGACTGCGGATAAGTACGCCGGCGGACGAGAAGGAAACACCCGGCGATTCCGAGGGACGAGAAGCCGGAGGTAAGCTAGCTCGAGAAGACCGGAAGTTGGGTTCGGGTGAGCCCTTTTCTGGATGGCAAATATCACCCAAGCAAACGGATCCGGAATAGAAGACCCGGACTGAGCCAAACTGAACCGGAGCAGAGGTCCCGGATGAAAAAGTCAACTACTGTTGACTTTTGGCTCCGGGGCGCCCGGAGCAGTCCAGGACGCCCAGAACCCTTCCGGGCGCCCGGACCTGATTTGTTGACCAGATCGCGTCAAACGCGATCTGAACATTGGGGATAAAGTTTTATCCCCCCAGGATGCCCGAAACCCCTTCCAGGCGCCTCGACCAAGGCTATAAATATAGCCTTGGTCCAGAAGCTTAGAATCAGTTCAGAAATTGTAAAAACACTTGTGCGCTTTCCACTGTTTAGATTAGCTTCTTTCTTTTTGTGCTTCAGCGCTGTAAGAGGATTCTCCGCCTGAAGGAGATTGATAGTGTGCTTCATCCTTTCCTTGGATTAACAACCTTCCTGGTTATAACCAAGTAAACAACTGTGCCTCTTTCTTTTCTGCTTTTAATTTACTACTTTGATTATTTTACAATTGTTAGTTCGAAAAGTCGGGAAGGGTCTTTGTTTATTTTTTACAGGGCTATTCAACCCCCCCTTTTAGCCGGCCCAACGGTCCTATAGAAGCTCAAGTGACTTGATGAAAAGCAGACAAGGCGCTTGCTTCCACCAACAAACTAGAGAAGAGGCCACCTCAACCGCCAGCCCAACCTCTTCCACACACCCGGGATGCTAGACAACTTTCCACCTGGTCAGGATCCCAAGACGACCCAGCTTGTAGCTACTGTCTAGGCCCTGCGGCCTGGTCCCTGGGGCCCTCGTTACTATACTTATCACCGGTCCCACACCCACGCCACGAGTGACTGCTTCCAGTTCACGCATGACTCCCAGCGCGTGGCCGAGCTGGGCCTTCCTCCACCTAAACTCACATCCAAGCTTCAAAGGTTGGTGGATGGCCAACAGGTTGCCGCAGGTACTACAGGTAAACCCCGGCCTGATAACACTGGGTAGGGGAGTCAGCAACCTGGTAGACTATGGAGTCAGGAGAAGCCAAGGAGGTAGAAAATTAGGGCAACGCGGCCGTCCGAGAGATCGACATGATCTCCGAGGTGGCACATAGAATGAGATTCCGCTAAGGCACAAAAATCTCATGAGTGTCGTCTAGAGATACATGCTGTAGGATGCAGCATGGAGCAAGCTGTCGGGCCCATAATTAGGTTTGGGCCACAGGATCTGGAGGGGTTGGAGCTTCTGCATGATGACGCTCTCATAATTAAGGTCGTCATAGCCAACAGTCGCGTGGCTAGAGTTTTTGTAGATACCGAGAGCTCTATCAACGTGTTGTTCAAAAGTGCGTTCGAGAGCATGCAGATCGACGCCAGTGAGCTCCAACCTGTGGCTACTTCATTGTACGACTTCACCGGCAATTATGTACGACCCATGGGCCAGATTAAGCTGGTCATATCTTTGGGTAGCGAACCTCTGGTGCGGACAAGGAGGAGCACCTTCATAGTTGTGGATTCACCTTTTCAGACAATGTCATCCTGGGAAAATCGACATTGCATGAGTTTCGGGCAGTAGTATCCACTTTCCACCAAAAGATTAAGTTTCCTGTGGGAGACCAGTCCAGAGAAGTAAAAGGTGAGAAGTTGGTCTCTTATAGGTATTATATTGACATGGTGAAGGTGGAGTCCCGTAAAGCTCAGAGAACCTCGGGTGGCAGTATTCATGTTATCCAAGAAGAGCCTTTGCCTCTAGCAGAAGAGCTCGTCCCTTGGGAGGAGGTTTAGCTATATCCTGAATGCCCTGAAAGCCTTACCTACATATCCAACAACTTGCCCATTGAGGTCAAGATGGACTTGGTCCAGTGCTTGACTCGTAATAGGGATGTTTTCGCTTGGTCCCCTGAAGAGCTACCCTGAGTTAAGCCCGAGGTGGCCGGACATAAGTTACATCTTCTGCCTGACTCTCGGTCGGTTAAGCAGAAGAAGAGGAATTTCTCGATCGAGCAGAATAAGATCATCCGAGCTGAGGTGGATCAGCTCAAGAAGGCAGGTCATGTTAGAGAAGTACAGTTCCCTTCCTAGCTCTCTAATGTGGTCTTGGTTTCTAAGCCCAATAATAAGTGGAGGGTCTGCATCGACTTTCGCGACTTCAACCGCGCTAGCCCCAAGGACTGTTATCCTCTACCCAGGATCGATCAAATGGTGGACTAAACCTCAGGTTGTGAGAGGATTTGTATGCTTGACACCTAACAAGGTTATCATCAAATCCCTCTAGCACGGGAAGATCAAGAAAAGGTCAGTTTCATTACAGCTGATGGTACCTTCTGCTATACTGTCATGCTCTTTGGGCTAAGGAATGCAGGGGCGACATATCAAAGAATGATGGATAAGATCTTCAGAGAGAAGATAGGTCGTAATGTGGAAGTTTATGTGGACAACATACTCATCAAGTCCACTCTAGCCATTAATCCGATTGCCGACATTGAAGAGACTTGCAGCACATTGCGGTAATATGGATTGAAATTGACAGTTGAAGTGCCTGTTCGGGGCTCAGGGAGGAAAGTTTTTGGGATATCTTATTACTGATCGAGGAATTGAAGCCAACCCTGAGAAGGCTCAAGCACTTCGAGACATAAAGACCCCTCAAAACCTGAAGGAAGCCGAGAAGCTAGTAGGCAGGATAATTGCACTGTCCAGGTTCATCTCTCAGTCGGCAAATCATGCGCTACCCTTCTTCAAAGTGCTTAGAAAAGTGGCCAAGTTTCAGTGGGATGAAGAATGTAATCAGGCCTTTGAAGACTTAAAAAAGCACTTGGAAGCTTTACCTTCCCTGTTTAAACCCGTGGCGGGAGAACCGCTCTGGGTTTATCTGTCACCCACCCCTGAGGCCGTGGGGGCGGTGTTAGTAAAAGAGCAAGACGATGTACAACGGTCGGTGTACTTTTTCAGCCACTTATTGAAAGGGGTTGAGTCTAGATACACGACCCTAGAAAAGTTGGTCTATGGATTGGTGCTCATGGCTCACCGCTTAAGACCCTATTTCCTGGCACATCTCATTACAGTCTTGACCAATAGCACCATGGGTAAGACTCTCAATAACATGGAGATGGTAGGATGTCTCATCAAATGGGAAACCGAGCTAGGGGAGTATGACATACAGTATCAACCCCGCATGGCAATTAAAGCTCAAGTCCTGGCTAATTTTCTGATGGAGGTTCATCAGGCGGGTTCTGGAAAAACTTGGAAAGTTTATGTAGACGAGTCATCCACCCAAGCAGAGAAGTGGAGAGGGGATCCTTTTGATATCCTCTCAAGAGGATATCTTGCAATTAGTCGTTCGATTAAATTTCAAAGCCACCAATAATGAAGCAGAATATGAGGCTCTATTGGCAAGGCTGCAAGCAGCTCGACATGTCGGGGCTGCCCGGGTCATTGTATATTCGGACTCTCAGCTTGTAGCTCAGCAAGTGGTAGGCAACTTCGAGGTCAATAGTGATAAGTTGCAAGTATATGAGAGGCATATGAGAAAATGAAGGAGGACTTCAAGGAGGTCACGGTGACTAAGATTCCCCGGGCAGATAACCAAAGGGTCGATGAATTGGCTAAAATAACCAGCTTTTTGACCACTTGGGTGCTGGATAGGTTGATAGCCCAGACCTTCTTAATAGCCCAAATAGACTTGCAGAACAATATTGAAGAGACAATCGACTTGAGGACCCCGATGATCATTTATCTTCAGCAGGGTGTCTTGCCGGTTGATCCAGAAGAAGCCAGGCTGGTCAAGAAAAGAGCTCATATGTACACCCTGATTGTAGATCAACTGTACAAGCGAGCATTCTTTAGACTACTGCTCAAATGAATAGGAGCAGAGGAAGCAGAATATGCTTTGCGGGAAATACATCAAGGATGTTGTGAATTCGCGAGCGAGCGGCCACCCGATTAACCGCGTATTGACAAACGATGCGCCAAAACTATGATAGAAGGGTGGTGCCCTGATTCGTTGGAGAAAGGGATTTAGTTTGGAAATGGACAAAGCCTGTAGGAGAGGTAACCAAGTTGTCACCCCAGTGAGACGACCCATACAAAGTTGTCAAAAGGTTAGCCTCGAGTGCCTATTATTTGCAAGATGCTCAGGGTAGGTTGCTGAGTCGTCTCTGGAGTGCTAACTACCTCCAGCCTTATCGGGTCTAGGATTAATGCCCTGTAAAATATGAGGGAAAGAAAATATAATAGGTCAGGCATGGGATGCATGGGTGCACATCCCCGCTCTCGAGTTGAATAGCTTAGGCTCCCTTGAATCACAACTAAGGAAAAGATATAACATTTAAACAGTAGAGTACAATAAAGTGATCATAAAGTCATTTAAATTCTTCAAATACATCGTCAGACATCTCTCTAAGGATGTGACGATGATCTAGGAAATCTTCGGGAGGAGCAGAGGATAGATATCCTCCCTCGTGGAGTTGTCTAAGTGCTCCCACTGCTCCATAAGCCACGAACGTGACGAATCGATCCCCTACTTGTACGCCAAACTCTCGGGAATGCAAATACTCTGCTCGGTGTGCTTGCAGCCGCTCAGCCTCCTTTGTCTTATAAGTATTCAGAGTAGCAATGGCTTCAGTGAGATTAGACTGAGCTTCTTGACATATCACCTCAAATGTTTGCAGGGAGGATTCAAGCTTGCTCTTTTCATTTCAGAGGCGGTCAGTCTCCAGTTGGGCCTCCTTGAGAGCTTGTTACTGAGCGACGTTCGTTTTCTTTAAAGTAAACAATTCCACCCTTAGTTGGTATCCGACTGAGGCTGGATTAGACAGTTGAGATTCTAGGTTGGTCATCGTATCCTTCAAGATTTTATTCTGTTGATGAAGAAGGGAGAGTGACTGACTCAGCACCATGGATTCGGCAAAAGCCTAGGCAGGAAAACGAATAGTTAGAATAATGGAAAAAGGAAAGCAATAAAAGGTAGTAAGAACCTATCGTAACAGATCCTTCGGAGAGCCAATCTAGCTGGGCAGGTACGTTGAGAGCTTGCATTCGACGAAGATGCTCCTCCCAATAGGTTGATAAATTGACCCCTTAGCATGAGGCGGCTAGTGGGAGCATCCGATTGATCGTACATGCTCCACTCTGACGGCTTTGTGATTTTAAAGGAGCGATAGTGGGATTACCGTGAGTGTGATGGTCCAACACTGGTCTCGCCTGAAGGAGGGTGAGTTGATGGCCCAACATTAGATCCACTGGGATTTGGATGCATAGAGGTAGATAGTCGGGATAGAGAAGGTCCACTTGAGTCGCAGTAATGTCACCTGACCTTGGTATATGGGGCATCTCAGGGAAGGAAGAAGACCTGGAAGGGGCATTCGAAGCAGGGGCTACTGGAACAGAAGAAGGCTCTGTACTGACTTCTTCTTTAATGATAGGAGCCTTCCCTCGCCCAACTCTAGCTCGAGCCATAGATGGCATCACCGGGTTTCTAGGAAACGGTCGAATTGGAGCAGGAGTAGAGGCAGGTCAGGATGCTGAAGCAGTAGTCTGGGTTTCAGAAACCAGGCTGGATCCCCTAGATCAATGTCGAGGTCGATGCGAGAGCGGCTGGTCGTCCGAGTCCGATTCCTCTGGCGGAGTTTTAGGCTAATGAGGGGGGGGGCATAGTAGGAATAGGCTGGGAAGCCTCGGGAGCGAAGTGAACGCGTGGAGTTGTTCAGGAAGCTGACCGAGGAGCGGTTGAAGTAGTTGCCGCCGAGGGGAGGGGAGCTATGTGCGACAAACCCCTCCTGTCTAGTATTATACGCCCTCGGTGTTGTATCTCCATATCACTAAGGGGAAGTAGCCTGACTGGGGACGCTTGGCCTAGGCTGTCGGCTGCGAGGAGAGCGACGAAGTTAAAATATGAAAATAAAGGTCTATGGATGTAGGTTTTATCAGACCTAAAGAACGTGGTAGCTCTGAGGGAGTGTGACTCGGCCTGAACAGAAATAGTACGTCCTTTGTTAGTACCCTGAGCAAGTCCAAGCGCTAACACCCCAGTTGTACTAAGGCATCTATGAAGTCAGGGTCTGTCTAAAAATCTCCTAGAATGGGTTCCGAAGGTAAAGTTGTGCATCACTAGGTAGACCATTCCACGGCCAGGGGAAAGCTCAGGAAGAAATACTTATCCTTCCATTCAGAGTCTGAAGAAGGAAGGGGAGTGAAAAAATTGGTTCGGAGGTAGGCCTGAAGATAAAAGAGTCATTCACTATACAACGAGGAGTGAAGAAATAGTGGAATAAGCTGGGAGTCCAAGGTATGTCGCACACTTTGCAGAGGAGAACGAACCCAGACAAGAGCCTCATGGAATTTGGGGTAAGTTGACAGAGAGGGATGCGAAAATATCGAATCACTTGGGAAAAGAAATGGTGTATGAGAAAGCGGAGGCCAGGAACGATCTACTTCTTGAAGAAAGTTACATACCCTGTAGGTGGTGAAGAGATCCGGTGGATCTCAGAAGGTATGATGATGTGCATAGTCATTGAAACCTCATAGGTAAAGCAAAGATCATCCAGATCAACGCCAGTAAAGGTCAAGACTCCGGGAGCATAAGTAGGTGCCGGGGAGTCCATGGGGGAAGGCAAGGACATCTCACAAGGGGCAGAGCACAATGGGTGCCAAAAGTAGGAGGAGGGCTTGCTCTTGAGATGAAGGGTTCGGGGAAGCAAAGGAAGTAAGATATTTATAGTCGTCATCGAGGAGACTTGGGCAGCCTCATCATCAGCACTCATCGGGTGGTTTGCGTTTAAGGTAGTTGACATCATTTATAAGCCAAAGAGCCGCGATGGTCATCCGATGAGCATAGAAAGCTGAGCCAAGAGAATGTGTTAGAAAAGTAGTGACGGAGGATACGATGGGACTAATTATTTATTGTAGTTTCGGGAATAGGCAAGGCTACAGTAGCCCTCCCTCAGACCTGCTACAAACTCGTAAGTGTCAGGACCTAGAACAAGAAGAGCGGACTGGTCAAGAAAAAGGATTGGTCGAGAAAAAAGACCAGTTGGGAAACGTGGCCAATCAAGGGGATAGGTCGATCACCCCGGTTGGAACATTTATCGGTAGGGATAGAAGCCCGATCGAGTAAAGAAGCCTGTCTTGCCGAAAGCTTTAGTGTCTACATATATGTTGAACTTTAAAATGCCTACGAGGGGAATAAACCCCTAACAGACTACCCAAACATAACAAAAGAAAAATAACATGGACTTGAGAAACAGGCAGTCGATAAGTGGTACATTCCAAGGGTCGTTTGTCCAAACGCAAAATTTTCATAGCCATGCAAGGGAAATCATAAGAGGAGGAATACATCTTAATCATCAAAAGAGGGCAAGGCCTTATCAGGAAGCTCTTGGATAAGGCGGGTCTAATCCAGGAAGTCGTCAGAAGGGGCTGATCGGAGTAGACCCTGCTCATGAAGCTGTCGCAAGGCACCTACTCCACTGTAGCAAATCATCCGATCGATGAGATTGCCTATCTTCCTCCCAAATTCTAGGGAAGCAACATAGGTAGCCTTATGAGCTTTCAGGAGGGCAGTTTTGCCTGCCTGGTATTCTGTCAGCTCTCCCTTAGCCTTATCCGTATCAACTCGGAGTAGAGCTAGTTCTTGCCAGGTGGTGGTAGCCTCGTCTATAACCTTGGATAGATCTGCCTGCATAGACTTAATGGTAGCTTGGGCGACCTCCCATTGTTTCTGAAGGGCAGCTTCTCCATCAGTACTCGCAGTCAGGGTGGCCCTGGTGGTTGCCAGATCCTTCTCCAGGGTCACGTATGACTCCTATAGATCCTTCAGCTACTAAGAGAGGGTGGCTACTTCCGCTTCCTTCTCATCCAGATCATCCAAAATCTGGACACGCCGCAGCCCTTCAGATTTAAGCTTGGACTCGTTCGTCTTTAGAGCGACCTCCAAGGTCTGTATCCTCCCTATCTCCGCCTAAGGCAGGCCTTTGGTAGCTTGGGTCCTTTCCCCGGCAGCTTGAAGGAGGGGCAGCACTGAACTATCAAAGGGGTTCGGATAAAAAACATGGCTAGGGTTCTTAGGCAATTCTAGCTCTCGAATATGAGCCCTCAAGGACTTGTTCTCTCGCTAAAGATCCTCCATATACTGAGATATGTTCAGACCTATGACACAGGTCTAAGAAGAGCGGGAGAAAGTTAGTACTATGTCAAAAGTTTGAAAGGGAAACGGAGGAAACTCACCGACAACAGCCATTCCGAAAATAGGTCAGCTAACTCCAGTGGGGGCCTTCCAATATCTGATCTGCAGTAGTTTGCTAGGAATCAACCAAGGCCCCATGGAGTTGCACCTGACCACAAAGGGAAGAGGTGCTGGCCGACGGAGGATGGCCCTGCACTTGCAGTAAGGGCAGTTGGTGGATGGAAGTGAAGGCATATATGCTCCGGGGGCGTTCCTTGGCGCGCGAGGAAGAAGCTGGAGTAACCTACGGAGTAGGAGGTAGCATAGAAGGAGTAGAGGAGTCCTCAGGCTGGTCTCCCGCTAAGGTACCAGTCTGCTCAGGTACAAAAGGGGGATCCGCGGAGAGACCGTGTCCTTTGTTATGGTAGAGGGGGACACCCGAGCAGGCTTCTTGGCCTTGACCTTGGAGGGGGATCAGGCAAGAGGGGGCCTCGATGGAGAAGCTTGGACTGATGGAGTGACGTGTTTCCTTTTGCGTTGAAGACGCAAATGCTTCTCTGGAGGTGGAGAGGGGGCTCTCTCATCCTCGGTCACCTTAGTCTCTAGGTTCTCAGTTTCCCCTTGTTGGTTAATCCTAGGAAAACGTACCGGTTCCACTGTACAAAAATTTTTGTACAAGTGTCGAACCTTTCCTTAAATAACCTATTGTGTTCTTTAGAAGTTAAATTAGAAATCGTAGACGGAACTTAACATCATTGATTCCAAATTTAACTTATCTATTCTTAATGGTTTAGATTTGAATCGCAAGCGGAACTTAACACTATTGATTCAAATCTACCTAAGTTATTAATTCCATTAAATATTAATTTCTAAAATTAGCCTCCAGGACTGCATGGCGAGGCACATGACCTTCTTGGATATGGGAGCAACCACCACCGCCTAGGCAAAGCTTTTTAAGGAAAGCTAATATTTAATTTCCTTAAATAACTCTAGGTTAATCAAAAAGAACAATCGAATCACAAATTCGAAAAAGAAGAAACACAAACTCGAAAAACTTATTTGAAAAATTAGATCTAATTGCCTCTTGTATTTAGAATTCTTACAAAGAAAATAACTAGTATGATGCGGAAGAAAATTACTAGTTATACCTTCTCTTTGTAAGCTAATGACCTCGAGATCTTTTGCTGTATTCCTCACCTCGCCTTGGACGTCGTGTGGGCAACGATCCTCCAAGATGAACACCACCCAAAAGAGCTTTTCCTCATTGTAATATTCGGCCACCACCACCACAATAGAAAAGAGAGCAAAGGGAGAAGAGAGGGAGAGAGGGGCCGGCCACCAAGAGAGTCTCCAAGCCAAAGAATAAGAGTTGTATCTCATGAAGCCCCCTCACCCCTTCTTTTATATTACTTGCCCAAGGAAAATAAGGAAAAACTTTTACAATTTTCCTTTTCCCTTTTTATTTTCCTTTTCTTTCCTCTTGATTGAATCAATCATCAAATCAATGGTTGTGATCAATCTTATTTGGTTTAGGATTGGGTTTGGTCGGCCCCTTGCTTGGGCACCAAGCAAGGTGGCCGATCACCATATTTAGGAAAGAAAAAATAATTTTTTATAAAATTTTACAAGAAGAAAAATCTCTTATAAAATGTTACAAGCTCTCTTTCCTAGAGTTAAAAAAGGAAAGTTTTAAAAAATTGAAACTATGTTTTAAAATTTAAAACTTCTCTTATAAAATTTCCTTTTTTAACATGATGATAGAAAATTTTAATTTTAAAACTTATCTTCCTCCTTTTTTTCTTAAACCATGAGGATGGTTAAAAAAAAAGGAAAGTTTTAAAACTTTTAAAACTCTCTATTAAAACATGTGGCCAAATTCAAATAAGGAAAGTTTTTAAAATTAAAATCTCTCTTTTAAAACTTATAGTTTTCTACAAAGAGAAGATTTTAAAAATTCAAAAACAACCCTCCTTGTTTGAATATTGTGGCCGACCCCTACTAGCTTGGTCACCAAGCAATAGGGCCGGCCCTTTAAGAGGAGTTGTGGTCGGCCATTGCTTCGTCACCAAGCAATGGACCGGCCCCCTTCTTGGACACCAAGATGGGTCTTTCTTTGGATGGACTTGAGCCTCTAATGAGGTTACGACAGGGACCTAGAGGAGAAATTGGTTTTGGCCTTCCGATGAGCTTGAGTATCCCGTGTTCGCCCCGAACACACAACTCAAGTTCATCGATAATAAATCATTCCACTAGAGAGTTATTACCGCACTACCGCACCAATCCCAAATTACATTATGGGCTCCTTCTTATCATGAGTGTGTTAGTCTTCCTGTGTTTAAGATTACGAATGTCCACTAATTAAGTAAGTTACTGATAACTCAATTAATATCTAGCTCCAAGAGTAGTACCACTCAACTTCATTATCATGTCAGACTAAATCCACCTGTAGGGTTTAACATGACAATCCTTATGAGCTCCTCTTGGGGACATTCTCAACCTAGATAACTAGGACACAGATTCCTTCTATAATCAACAACACACACTATAAGCAATATCATTTCCCAACTTATCGGGTATATTGATTTATCGAGCTAAACCTCACCCTTTGATAAGTCAAAGAAATAAATATTAAATATATGTGCTTGTTATTATATTAGGATTAAGAGCACACACTTCCATAATAACTAAGGTTTAGTTCTTTTATTAAGTCAGTACAAAAAGAACTTACCTAAAATGGTCCTACTCAATACACTTAGAGTGTACCAGTGTAATTTATTAATTAAGATAAAATAATACTTAATTACACTACGACTATTCTGATGGTTTGTTCCTTTCCATCTTAGTCGTGAGCAACTGTTTATAATTTATAGAGAATCGACAACATGATATTCTGAGTGTGACACCACACTCCATGTTATCTACTATATAAATTAATTGAACAATAACATTTAACAAATAAATGCAGATATTGACCAATGTGATTCTTTTATTTAAAAAATAAATGTTTACAAAAGCTAGGCTTTTAGTATACACTCCAACAATCTCCCACTTATACTAAAAGACTAAGCTGCCATATCTGTTGCCATACATCTGATTCCAATCCCATCCACATGCCGATCAAAAGCTTTCACCGGAAGGGCCTTAGTGAAAGGATCTGCCAGGTTATCTGCTGATGCAATCTTGGCGACGACAACTTCTCCTCGCTTGACGATGTCTCGTATCAGGTGGTACTTGCGCTCTATATGTTTACTTGCCTTGTGGGCTCGTGATTCCTTCGAGTTTGCAACTGCACCGCTATTATCACAATAAATTGTGATGATCTTGGGCAAACCAGGAATTACATCTAAGTCCATTAGAAAGTTCCTGAGCCATACAGCTTCTTTGGCTGCCACATACTCAGCTTCCATGGTTGAGTCCGAGACGCATTTCTACTTAACACTCCTCCATGCAATGGCTCCACCTCCTAGAGTAAACACATAGCCTGACGTAGACTTACTATTGTCCCTATCTGATTGGAAGTCCGAATCCGTGTAACCCATAGGGAGCAAATCGTCTGCCTAGCATATAGTCTCTAGTCCTTCTCAGGTACTTTAATATATACTTTACCGCAGTCCAATGTCCTTGTCCAGGGTTACTCTGATATCTGCTAACCATGCCCACGGCAAAACAGATATCATGTCTCGTACACAACATTGCATACATAAGGCTTCCTACAGCTGAGGCATAAGGAACTGCATTCATGTCCTCTATCTCCTTTGATGTCTTCGGAGACATCTCTTTAGATAAAGCTACTCCATGCCTAAAAGGTAAGAAACCTTTCTTGGAGTTGTGCATGCTAAAACTAGCAAGGATCGTATCTATATATAAAGCTTAGGATAGGCACAACATTCTTTTCTTGCGATCCCTTATAACTTTGATCCCAAGAATGTGTGCACATTCTCCTAAATCCTTCATATCAAATTGTTTGGACAACCATACCCTTACGTCCAATAATACCTTGACATTGTTGCCAATTAACAAAATATCATCTACGTATAGTACAAGAAATACCACCACGTTTCCGTTACACTTTTTGTATACACAAGACTCATCCGGACACTGAATAAATCTATATGACTGGATTACTTCATTAAACCAGATATTCCAAGATCTTGAAGCTTGCTTCAGTCCATAAATGGACCAATTGAGCTTGCATACTAGATGCTCTTTGCCTTATTCAATGAATCCCTCTGGTTGCTTCATATGGATGTTTTCTTCGTGACTTCCATTAAGGAGAGTTGTCTTGACATCCATTTGTCAAATCTCATAATCCATATGAGCGGCAATGGATAAGAGTATCCGGATAGACTTAAGCATGGCTACCGGTGAAAAAGTCTCCTCATAATCGATTCTCTCTTTCTGAGTATACCCTTTCGCAACAAGCCTTGCTTTGAAGGTTTCTACCTTCCCATCTATCCCTCTTTTATTTTTGTAGATCCACTTGTATCCAATGGCTTTTACACCATCAGGTGGTTCTACAAGCTCCCAGACCTTATTAGAATACATAAATTCTATTTTGGAATTCATTGCCTTTTGCTAAGATACTGCATCTATATCTTGAAGTGCTTCGTCATATGTTCAGGGATCAGGTTCATGTTTACTTGGGATCAAGTCCGAAGACTCTCCCAAAAACATGAATCTCTCAGGTTGCCTCACAACCCTCCCACTACGACGAGGCACTGTCTCTGGCTGTGTATCATGTGTGACTCGTGTTGCAGTTTCTTGTGGTATTTCATTTTGTACTGTTGGTACTAAAGTAGACGTGTCCTCTCTAATTTCTTCTAGAACTATTTCACTCATGGGCTTATGGTTCATTACATAATCTTCTTCTAAAAATCGAACATTGGTGCTAACAATGATCTTCTGATTTTTAGGATTATAAAACAAACCACCTTTCGTTCCTTTAGGATATCCCACAAACAGACAAACTTCTGTACGTAATTCCAACTTGTCAGTATCTCCCTTCAGCACATGTGTTGGACTACCCCATATCCAGATATGATTCATACTAGGCTTATGCCCATTCCATAATTCCATGGGAGTAGAAGGAACTATTTTAGAAGGTACCATATTCAGAATGTACACTGCTGTTTCTAAAGCATATCCCCAAAATGAATTTGGTAATTCTGAATAACTCATCATTGATCTAACCATTTCCATAAGAGTCCTATTCCTTCGTTCTACCACACCATTCTGCTGAGGTGTACCAGGTGCAGACAATTGGGATTGAATCCTGACTTCTGATAAGTAATTCCTAAACTCTCCAAAGAGGTATCGCCACCACGGTTAGACCGTAGTGTCTTGATACTTTTACCAAGACATTTCTCCACATCAACCCTATATTCTTTGAACTTGTCAAAGCATTCAGACTTGCGGTGCATCAGGTAAATATATTCGTATCTTGAATAATCATCTATAAAGGAGATGAAGTATTCATAACCACCTCTTCCATGGATAGACATAGGACCACACAAATCAGAATGAACCAGTTCTAACGCATCTTTGGCTCTATACCCCTTGGCCTTAAAAGATCTCTTGGTCATTTTTCCTTCCAAGCAAGATTCACATGTTAGAAAGTTTTCCAACACTAATGAACCCAAGAGTCCATCGGCTACAAGCCTTTGAATCCTACTTAAGTTAATATGTCCAAGCCTTAGATGCCAAAGATACGTTTGGTTCATCTCCGAAGGTTCTTTTATCTTATTAGAGTTAGAAGATGTGTTATTAATTTCCATATTTTGCTTTGTGGGAGAAATTGAATTTAAAATGTATAAATTGTCAATCAATGCACCAGAACAGATAATCACCTTATTTCTCTTTATAACAATATTGTTACTAAAGGAAACTGAATATCCATCCAAATACAATTTAGAAACTGAAATTAAATTCTTTCTAAAACTGGGTACATAAAGACAATTTCTTAAAATCAAATTTCTATTCCTATCAAAAGATAAGTAGACGTCTCCCACTACAACAACCGCCACCTTAGTAGCATTGCTCATGTAGACAGTTATCTCTCCATCAAATAGTCGCCGGGTTTCCTGGAACCCCTGCAAAGAATTGCAGACATGATCAGTGGCTCCCGTATCTACACACAGGTGCTGGTAGATAACACCGCTAAACATGTTTCAACTACTAGAGTACGAGATATACCTTTATTGTTCTAGTTCCTACGAGGACAGTCCACTTTCCAATGTCCAGACTGCTTGCAGATGAAGCACTTGCCCTTCGGCTTCTTCATTCCAGCTTTCTGTCATGTACCCTGAGGTTTATTCACCTTCTTTGCTGAAAAGACTTGTTTCTTCTTCTTCTTGCCTTTCAACTTAGAAGTAGAACCATTTTCAGCATAGTGAATTTGAGAACTTTGACGAAAAATACCTTCTGCTGCCTGTAGTTCTGTCAGAAGTTCTGCTAACGTATACTTTCTTTTGTTCATGTTATAGTTCAGGCGGAACTGCTCAAAACTTCTGGGTAGCGTTTGAAGAATTATATCGACCTGAGTTTCCCCATCGATTTCTCCTCCAAGAACTTGTATTTCATTCAGATAGGCCATCATTTTGAGGATATGATCCCTTACGGGTGTCCCCTCAGACATGGTGGTTGTCATTAGCTTTCTCATTGCCTCTTGCCTAGAAGTCCAACTCTGGTGCCCAAAGAGTTCTTTGAGATTGTTCATTATATCATAAGCTGTTGGTAAATTTTGATACTGATGTTGCAATACATTTGACATTGATGCCAAAATGTAACACCACGTCATCTCATCAGCTTTTATCCATTTCTTATGATACTCAATCTCCTCTGGGGTAGAGTCACCGTCAGGTGCATTAGGGCAAGCCTCCGTCAGTACAAACTTATAGCTCTCAGCAGTAAGAACAATGTCCAGGTTTCTTTTCCAATCAATATAGTTGGGACCAGTAAGTTTGTTCTCTTTCAGTATAATGGCCAGTGGGTTGAAAGTCATCCTAAGAATCACAAAAATAAAATTTGGTCAAGACTCTAAATTTAGAATAATATTGATTCCTCAAACAATACTATTTTAAATTAACCAACACCTTAAATCACCGTGAATATTGCATGCCACGTTAGTGTGGACGTATACAAATTCAACATTTGTAAGAGGAGGGTGTGACCCATTAATTTTATTATCTTGTCATCCTAACTTTACGATAAATAAAATTAATAGTTGGTTTCACTTTGGTCACACAAAACAATAGCAGTGACTCCGTTCGGGAGAATACTATTGAATGTGTCTAAGTGTATACCATTACTTGATACTAAGTCCATTAAATAGGATTATGCCCCTTCAGTTGGAGAAAATCACACGCTCCTAAATAATTTCCTATAACCATCTATAAAAGGAAGTTTGATCTAGTGATCCGCAACAAACCCATCCGTTGTGGAGGGAGGCACTCAGAGCCAACACGCAAGCTTGTTGCATCACTTACAAACCAGTAATGGAGACCATGGGATTTATTAAAATCCCTCTCCCACTTAGTTATTTAAAATTGAGGATTTTAACCTATGCTAGCATACAACACATGCATACACACACATCACAGTAAATAAAAGCAATAAATATGAAAATCATTTTCCAACTATTATGACCTTTTTCTGTTACTGTCCTCCATGTGCTCCAACCCTAGCTGCTGCCATCTTTAGCCACCGCCATCGGGTCGAGTCGTCGCATCCATCTTGCTTCTTATTCCGCTGCGCCTCTGGTGCTCCAAAAGTACCACGCCTCGCAAGAATCTGATCCGTGACAAAAATAGAATTTTACATATATCGATCCTATATTCCACGAGCGAATGTACATGTATTCTAGATCGAACAAAAAATAAGATTCTAAAAATAATACAGCTCATGCTGTATTTTATACATACAATCATACACACAAATAATGCCCTTGACATGTCCAAGGGTCCAATCACACACAATATCAATAAGTCATAATAGATGGAGCCTGCAACCAAAGAGTTAACACATCCTACTATTATCATACCTAAATTATGTATGGCATATGCATAGCCTATTTGAATTCTAAACACACAGAGGCAAACCCTAACTCTGATATCAATTGTTGGTTAATCCTAGGAAAACGTACCGGTTCCACTGTACAAAAAATTTTGTACAAGTGTCGAACCTTTCCTTAAATAACCTATTGTGTTCTTTAGAAGTTAAATTAGGAATCGCAGACGGAACTTAATATCATTGATTCCAAATTTAACTTATCTGTTCTTAATGGTTTAGATTTAAATCGAAAGCGGAACTTAACACTATTGATTCAAATCTACTTAAGTTATTAATTTCATTAAATATTAATTTCCAAAATTAGCTTCCAGGACTGCATGGCGAGGCACATGGCCTTCTTGGATATGGGAGCAACCACCACCGCCTAGGCAAAGCCTTTTAAAGAAAGCTAATATTTAATTTCCTTAAATAACTCTAGGTTAACCAAAACAAACAATCGAATCACAAATTCGAAAAAGAAGAAACACAAACTCGAAAAACTTATTCGAAAAACTAGATCTAATTGCCTCTTGTATTTAGAATTCTTACAAAGAAATAACTAGTATGATGCGGAAGAAAATTACTAGTTATACCTTCTCTTTGTAAGCTAATGACCTCGAGATCTTCTGCTGTATTCCTCGCCTCGCCTTGGACGTCGTGTGGGTGACGATCCTCCAAGATGAACACCACCCAAAAGAGCTTCTCCTCCTTGTAATATTCGGCCACCACCACCACAATAGAAAAGAGAGCAAAGGGAGAAGAGAGGGAGAGAGGGGTCGGCCACCAAGAGAGTCTCCAAGCCAAAGAATAAGAGTTGTGTCTCATGAAGCCCCCTCACCCCTTCTTTTATATTACTTGCCCAAGGCAAATAAGGAAAAACTTTTACAATTTTTCTTTTCCCTTTTTATTTTCCTTTTCTTTCCACTTGATTGAATCAATCATCAAATCAATGGTTGTGATCAATCCTATTTGGTTTAGGATTGGGTTTGGCCGACCCCTTGCTTGGGCACCAAGCAAGGTGGTCGGCCACCATATTTAGGAAAGAAAAAATAATTTTTTTATAAAATTTTACAAGAAGAAAAATCTCTTATAAAATTTTACAAGCTCTCTTTCCTAGAGTTAAAAAAGGAAAGTTTTAAAAAATTAAAACCATGTTTTAAAATTTAAAACTTCTTTTATAAAATTTTCTTTTTTAACATGATGATAGAAAATTTTAATTTTAAAACTTATCTTCCTTCTTTTTTTCTTAAACCATGAGGATGGTTAAAAAAAGGAAAGTTTTAAAACTTTTAAAACTCTCTATTAAAACATGTGGCCAAATTCAAATAAGGAAAATTTTTAAAATTAAAATCTCTCTTTTAAAAATTATAGTTTTCTACAAAGAGAAAATTTTAAAAATTCAAAAACAACCCTCCTTGTTTGAATATTGTGGTCGGCCCCTACTAGCTTGGTCACCAAGCAATAGGGTCGGCCCTTTAAGAGGAGATGTGGTCGGCCATTGCTTGGTCACCAAGCAATGGACCGGCCCCCTTCTTGGACACCAAGATGGGTCTTTCTTTGGATGGACTTGAGCCTCTAATGAGTCTACGACAGGGACCTAGAGGAGAAATTAGTTATGACCTTCCGATGAGCTTGAGTATCCCGTGCTCACCCCGAACACACAACTCAAGTTCATCGATAATAAATCATTCCACTAGAGAGTTATTACCGCACTATCGCACCAATCCCAAATTACATTATGGGCTCCTTCTTATCATGAGTGTGTTAGTCTCCCTGTGTTTAAGATTATGAATCACTACAAGAAAAAAACTAATAGACAACGCTTTTAAAGCGTTGTCTTTGTGCCTGAAAAAGCGTTGTTAAAGGCAGTGTTGTTAAAAGTCTGCTCAATGACAACGCTTTTAAAGCGTTGTCGTTTGTAGCAAAGACAACGCTTTAAAAGCGTTGTGTATTTTTTGCAAAAACATCATCTTTGCAACGCTTTAAAAGCGTTGTTGTTTTTGGCAAAGACAACACTTGTGCAACACTTTAAAAGCGTTGTCTTTTTAAAATAAAAATAAAAAAAAATCTATTTACAAAATTATTTTTTTATATTTACAAAACTATTAATTTTCTTTTACCATGTCTAGATTTGAATTTGACATATAAAATAACATTAATTAGCTCAGCTAATGATTTCAAACTCGTACCAAAACAATAGAATTCAATTACAAAGTATTAGTATTTACAGGAGAATTCAACTATACACAAAGACTAAATAGTTCTGTTTCAAAGTAGATAGTGACATTCGAATTTAAAACAAAAAAAACACAAAATAGCTAGTCGGCCTCGAAGACAACGATCTGCATGCTTACTTCTACTAGATATACTGATCAAAAAAGATTGTCGGCTTGAGACTGGACAAAACACCTACCACTGCATATCTGCCACAGAAAATAATACCATCAATATTATACAAAATAAATTTTCACTATTAAAGTTGAAAACAAGGGAAACATGTAAAAAACCTAAAAGTAGGGTAGTCTTTTGATGTCATCTTTGGTCAAGTAAAGCAACCTGAAATTTTACAAGTAACAGAACATTATTTTCATTTGTAGATGTTAGCAACATATGTGGGAAAATGCAAGAAAAAAATAACATACTTTTGATTACTTTCTTCTTCAGTGAACACACTCATGCTTTCTTGAATTTTGCTATAAAAACTAGAACATTTCAGCACACTACGCATATTGTAGAATGTTAGGCATTAGTAGATAGAAGCTACATTTAGTATTGGAATGTGTGCAAGGGTGACACTGAAGCATGCCAAAAGTGTGCCTTTCAATCTGTAAAAGAAGTACCAAGTTGTTAAAAACCAATTTAACAACCAAATACATATACTTCAGTTTAGTTGTTTACCTTTAGAGTCAATTTACAAAGACGTGATTCCACCCAACCTTTCCAGTTCCAAAGGTCCAAATCATTTTCAGCAGTCATATCAATCTCTAGATAATTTTTATAGGCTTCAAAAAAGGGATAAGGCTCAAACAAACAATTCGGTCAGTTTTGCTAGCCTCCATTGCCTGACACATTGTCCACCATAAGACACTTTGAAGATAGATAAAACTTGTCAACAAGATTGGAGCAAACAAAATAAAATGTACAGAATTTATGAGATCACACAAAAGTACAAACTGGGTAACTAAAAAGAAGGTATACATGTTTGCTATTATACATATTTGTTTTAGGGTTCATGATTTCTAAAATTCAGGGGACTGTGGCAAAGTGGCACCTGAATATTTGGCACCAAGTGTAAAATTTGTTCAGTGTCTCTACACTAATTCAAACTGCGAACAGTCTGCTCATCAACATTTTGTAATATTGAGTCATGTGAGATATCTAGGTCCTGAGAGGCAATAGATATGAGAAATTATAAACCACTGAGAATATCACAATGCTACAAAAGCACATTGAATCAGATTTAGTAATTCCAGAAAAAAGAGGATATGAAGACAAGCTTTCTCAACCACCAAAGGAAAGGTTTGACACCATAAAACAGAATCTTCTTCACACATTAAAAAAAGAGTAGTTTGAAGGAAAAAAAGATAACTTACTTCAGGAATGACCCAAAGTGATAGTTTAGCATATAGAAGATATATGGAAACTCCATTGAGCTTAAACTTCATTACAGGGACATAAGCATCTGGAATAGGGTGCAGTTCTGTTACTTCTGCCACTAATTGCATCCTAATGCACTTATCGATAAGGATTACAAATTCCTATAATAAAATGATTTTCAGATGATCGCAGAAGATTACAAACTATAGGATTATCATTTGGCTATCTAACTTATCGATAAGGATTAAGATGGACTAAACTCATCTGCGACGAATCATGATGCCTCTGCGAGGGTTTGCAAATCCTTCTCCCCGCTAAGGATCTGCAAAGATAACTGAACCCTTTGTAGGTTTGTTTGTTTGTTCGAAAGAAAAATATATCGAAGAAATTATATTTACTCAATCTCTTATAATTTAGGACTCATGGCTAATCATGCAAGAAGTGATAATTTCTCACCTCGCCCTTGATAACCCATGTAGGAAAGCCTTGGATTCCGAGGGATGAACATTCTGAAGCCATGGTTCTTCGCCGGCGCCATTAGGGAAGCACTCGACATAGTCCAATACTTTTGTAGCTTCACTTCCGAACATCTGCAATAGACGACAGTGACTGTATAGATTCACAGAGAGGAAGGAATAAAAAAGTTCAATGAGTCTTATGCTTGTTCACTGCAGCCTCGACGAACAATAGTAGCACGTAGCGAGACAACAGAAAGTAGATTTAGAACTTCGTGAAGAACTAACTCTGTTTCAGTTGCAAATAATATGTGCAAACATTTTTGGCAAACAAGGAAAAAATCATGCGTGAGTTTAGTTATGATTATCGAATTGACCATCATTGTGCATGATGATCCTGCAAATACAGGGATTACGAAAACTTAATTTGACCATCAAATTTGACTACTTACTGTTACACCATCCTAATGCACTTTCTCAAATTTGACTAGATTTATTACGCTTTGCCACCTAGCTAACAAAACTCTTTATATTGAATTTAAACTACTCATAAATAAAATAATTAATGGTCAATCAATTATCCAATTAATATTGATTTATTGAGTTAGTAGTCATCAGATTGGTGGTCGTACCTGGCATTGAGAAAATCACTACTGAACAACACATTACATCTTGAGAAACAAATTATAAATTTGCAAGTAAGCAAGCAGTCGACCAAAAGAAGCTGTCACAAACAAACAAACAAAACAAAATTTCTGTCATCTTGAGAATGTGTCATATTAGATCACTACAAAGTCCATCTTAATTCGATAAACGATGAGTTGTATAAAATTGCAAGTCCAATGAATGTATCAAAAACTATAGCATTATTGAACTAATAGCCTAATAAAATAATGCAACTTCCATAAACATCTCTTGGCTCTTGTTAATCCCATGGTCTAAGCAGATTTTCACATATAATCATACCCTTACAGGAATGATTCCTTTGCATCCACATCACAATTGAACACTCTTATATGGAGGATAAAAGAGAAGAGACGTGAATTTATGGATAGTGAATGCTTTAGTAGGTGTAATTGCTAAAGCAATTGCGGTTCATGAACTCATTTCATAATATCAAATAATTCATGCTGCATGGCACCATCATAATTCATGCTGCATGATCCATGTTTGATGATTAATATTTTGATGCTCTCAATTCAACTACATTAAGAAAGCCCATGAGTCAATTTGGAGTGCAAGTCTGCATACACATATAAGACAAATATTTAGCAAAACGAGTAATAGATACTTTTACATTTCATCATGACCCAATAAGCACTCGATAAGAGCAGGTTGAGGAATCAGAGAAATTTCCTATCGGCCCTATTTCAACCTTAGACAATTTATCATAATTTTATAAAAGATCTAGAGACACATTTACTTCACCATTCATTGGTGAATTGAGGGAAACATTGATATTTCCTGTTGTTTTCCTTGGCAGCGTCAACCTTTACAAACTCAACCAAATTATGACTTTAGTTATATTAAAAGTAAGACAGGGAAAAAATTGTGTATCAAAATTACTACGTAGCACATTCAAAATTGGCAATACCATGGATCGTAAAGATAGAATGAAAGCTGCCATAGAAATCTGTCCATCACGAGCAGCAGGCGACAACACTTGCGAGCGGCAGGCAGCAGCGCACATGAGACTGCAAGCGGCAAGCAACAACACTCGCGAACCCGAGAACTGTAGAGCTCGTGAGGACGCGAGCTTCCGAGGCTGCGATGGCATCGCTGGCGAGAAAATTTCAGGCAATTGGAAAATGAGATTAGGGTTCTCTCGGTGGTGGCACCAATGAGAATGATGGAACCATCTTCGATGGCGGGGAGGAAGGAGTCTTGCTGGAACTTGGAGAACCGATGGATCTCATCGACAAAGAGTATAGTGCGACGGCCATGGGATCAGGTACGGTCGGCGCCGTCAATAGCCTCACGAAGCTCTCATATGCCAGAGGAAACGACGGAGAGGGTGACGAAGAAGGCGTATAGAGAGGCGGGGAGAGCTGAGGAGAGGGCGCGAGCGATAATGATCTTCCCAAATCCATGCGAACCCTAGAGGACATCCCGTCACAAAGTTAGATGGAGAAGGCATGAGATGAGTTTCGGGTGATAAGGGTTCGGGAGATAGGTGGGTGCTAAAGTTTTTCTACTCCTTACTTAATCCAACGGTTTGTATTAATTTAGATTTAGACGAGAACTTAACAATAGATAACACTTTTTAAAAATCGTTATCGTAGACATTAAAAAAAAAGGCTAATAGACAACGCTTTTTACAAAGCGTTGTCTTTGACCCATAAAAATCACTAATAGATAACGGTTTTTAGAAAAGCGTTGTCTATTAATAAGAAAATAATGAAATAGACAACGCTTTTCACTAAAAGCGTTGTTAAAAAAAAATAGACAACGCTTTTTATAAAAAGCGTTGTCGTTTAAGTGTTGTAGAATCACAATTTTCTTGTAGTGAATGTCCACTAATTAAGTAAGTTACTGACAACTCACTTAATTAATATCTAGCTCCAAGAGTAGTACCACTCAACTTCATTGTCATGTCGGACTAAGTCCACCTGCAGGGTTTAACATGACAATCCTTATGAGCTCCTCTTGGGGACATTCTCAACCTAGATAACTAGGACACAGATTCCTTCTATAATCAACAACACACACTATAAGTAATATTATTTCCCAACTTATCGGGCATATTGATTTATCGAGCTAAACCTCACCCTTTGATAAGTTAAAGAAATAAATATTAAATATATGTGCTTGTTATTATATTAGGATTAAGAGTACACACTTCCATAATAACTAAGGTCTAGTTCTTTTACTAAGTCAGTACAAAAAGAACTTACCTAAAATGATCCTACTCAATACACTTAAAGTGTATCAGTGTAATTTATTAGTCAAGATAAACTAATACTTAATTACACTACGATTATTCTGATGGTTTGTTCCTTTCCATCTTAGTCGTGAGCAACTGTTTATAATTTATAGAGAACCGACAACATGATCTTCTGAGTGTGATACCACACTCTATGTTATCTACTATATAAATTAATTGAACATTAACATTTAACAAATAAATGTAGATATTGACCAATATGATTCTTTTATTTAAAAAATAAATGTTTACAAAAGCTAGGCTTTTAGTATACACTCCAACACCCCGGATGGTTGGGAAGAAGTCCCTGCTACGGCACCAACCTGAGTGGTTGGAGGTACCTCAGAACTTCCCAGAAGTTCTCCCCCCAGTTCCTTCAAAACAGCATTGGGCAACTTGGAGGAATGGATAGAGTACACGTGAAACATGACGGCTTCTGCAAAACAACAAGGAGATACCTCAGTTAGTGAAGACCTAGAGCAAAAGACATGAGATCTTACCAAAAGGAGCGTCTATAGACGTCCGGATAGGGCTAAGCCCAAAAGCATATAGTAGGCTCTCTCGCAATATCACAGAAAAAGTCAGACTCCTTCTAGTTTCTCTGAAGATGTGAGGCAGCCAAGCTGATGTTGATGCTCCTGCAACTCGGAGGGTGAAGGAAGATTGTAGCACCATTTAGCCGGCCAAGTTGCAGGCTCAGGTAGCTGGACATAGAAGAAACGGGACTTCCAACCCTTATTGGAAGAATGCATGTCCACGAAAAACTTACATTCTATCCAGGATTGTACCATAAAAACACTTGACTCTAAGCGCTTAAGGGCGTAAAAGTGATGGAAGAGCTGAGGAGTCAGGGGAATCCGATATAAGCAGCATAAGATCACCATGCCACAAATAGCACGAAAAGCGTTGGGAGCAAATTGAGATAATGAAATACCGAAGTACTGGCTCAGAGAGGAGAAAAATGGATGAATGGGAAAGAGGAGACCACCGAGAAGCTGATCCTTAAAGAAGGTTACAAACCTGACGGGAGGGGAGGACAGATGATCATGAGGACCTGGAGGAAGGAGTTTGTAGGCATCGGAAAGTTTCAGACTAGCACGGATCGACTCAAGATCGTTTCTATCTAAGTCGGAGAGAAAGTATGAGTACCAGGGCATTTCCTTCTCACTAGGCATTAACGAGACGGAGAGGGGGAAGGTAGATGAGAAAGGAAGAGTACTTACAATAGGGGGGCACAAAGAAGAAGGCGAGCAATCAAAGGCAAAAAAGCAAAGAAGGGTTGAAAGAAGATGAAGCAGTAAGAGGTAACGGCAGACAACCTTTAGGGTTTATAAATCAAAATCCTTAGGAAACATCGAGGACCGAGCCGGACAAATGAAATGGCGCAACACACATTAGTCGTCAGATCAAGGAACGAGAGCGATTTAGGGAAGCATGCGAAAAAGCATGCATCATACATTATGAAGAGTTAAGGTTGTGGAACACGTGTCACCTCCCTATGAAAGGACATTTATGATAGAAATGATATGAAAATCATGAGGAAGGATATGCGAGGAGGCACACCTTATTTCATGAAGACCATGCATCGAAGACTGGGGATGCCAGGCAGGGGGCCTCGGGAAACGAAGAAGACAGCGGCGGGAAAGTCGATCAAAATTCGATGCCTTTACACTCCCTGGAAATCAGAGTAAGGTTTAAATTTAATTAAAAAAACCTTATGTAATGCACTTAGTGACCGCAGGGATAAGGAGGTAAATCCAAAAACTTATCTTCTTCCAAGCCACAAGTGTTGCCTCCAAAACATTCCTGGTCAGGTCTCCAAATCATTCCCTGGTCAGACCTCCAGAGCCTTCTTGGGCAGATCTCCAGATCAAATTCTTGGTCAAACCTCCAGAGCATTCCTGGGCAGATCTCCAGATAAAAATTCCTAGGTTGATCTTCGGATCACAGTACTGGGCAAACCTCCAGACCAAGTCCTCGTCAGACCTCCAGATTAATTCCTGGTCAAGTCTCCGGATCACCTCTCGGTCGGGATTCCATACTCTCGTTCCAGCGCGAGTTATAAGTGAGCATACTCTCATGACCAACGACTTCTCGATCGGGCTTCCAGACTCTCGCCTTAGTGCAAGTTATAAGTGAGCATGCTCTCACGACCAACGACCTCTCGGTCGGGCTTCCAGACTCTTGCCCTAGTGTGAGTTATAAGTGAGTCTGCTCTCACGACCAACGACCTCTCGATTAGGCTTTCAGACTCTCGCCCCAGTGCGAGTTATAAGTGAGCATGCTCTCACGACCAATGACCTCCCAGTCGGTGTCCTAGACTCTTGCCCCAGCGCCAGTTATAAGTGAGCATGCTCTCACGACCAACGACCTCTCAGTCGAGATTCCAGACTCTCGTCCCAGTGCGAGTTATAAGTAAGCATGCTCTCACGACCAAAGACCTCTCGGTCGAGATTCCAGACTCTCGCCCCAACACGAGTTATTCACGAACAATGACTTTGCGGTCAGGCTTTTCAAACTCTTGCCTCAATGCAAGCTACAAGCAAGCATATTCTCATACTTAATAATTCAATTGTTGGTTTTCCACACTCTTGTTCTTGAGCGAGTTTGCAATAAGCAAGACTTGCACTCATCCTCCTCAAGGTTCACTTAAAAAAGAGAAATACCAAGGAAGAAAAGGAAACGCAAGAGAAAGACATTAACAGAGACCCATAACCTATCCAGATCGGCATTTATTTGATAAAGTTTGAGAGGCCTTCTTTAAAGTTCATTGATCCGGATGTAGTTTGGGACATGAAAGGAAATAAGGAGATGAGGGAGGGCATTTTCGTCTTTTGGCGCATTTAGGGGTTTGAGTACTTTTAAGCACTGTTCACAGTGCAAACAAAGGGGGGCTACTTCGGGCTCGTTTGACGCCGCCACCACCGCGGAGGGAAGCCGATTTCTTCCTCATGCTCTTGCGACACCCTCGCCGGCGCCGACGCCGGCGCCGTTGGCCTCCTCCTTTCCTCTCTCTCCCTCTCTTTCTCTCCGCCGCCCACAGGACCAAGAGGAAGTTCATCTTCTTCGTCCTAGCATTCCTCACCAACGCCGTCGGCATGAGGGATCGACACCAGCATCCACAGCTGCGCTCCAACCATGCTCTTACTTGTCTCCTCGTCGCAGCGGCCGACCATCACCGCCGGTGAGGCATGCCCCTGACTCTCCTTCCCACCTAGCTATGGACGCCTCCTTTTCTTCAAGCCGCCGCACACCTTCTCCTTCCTCGCTGAAGGCCATGACCGCACACTGCCGAGGTCGCCGCTGCATCTCTCTTCACTGATCTCCTTCGCCGCCTCGCGCCCAAGGGGTGCTTTTGCTGCCTGCGGCTACATCCGGGGTGGAAGCAAAGCTTCTTGATCCTTCGCTACTGCCGCCGGATAGATCCACCGGCGACGAGGGGACCCCCTCCTCCCTTATCCTCCGACCTCGAGGCCTCCCTCCGCCCCTGACGACGGTGGAGGTTGCCGCCTGTGCCTCAAGCAGGCGTCCACGCCTCACGCCATAGCCACTGTTGATAGCACAACATAGCAGCCGTCGTTCCCGTCCGACTAGCCGCTGTCCGAACGCTTAGGTTTGCCTGCGTTAGCCTTCGAGTCGGGATAGTGCTCGGCCAGCGAGCCGAGGGGGTTCCGGCCATCGAGCCGTTGGGTTTTACTCTGTGCATCTTTATTATGATTATGAGCTATTTGTGCTATCCGGCCTGCGTGCCGCGTATCGGCCTGCAAGCCGTTATGTCTCAGCCTACATGCCGCATTCCGGATCCAAGCTGCATCGGATTCCATGCCGCCACCAGTAGATTTGACTTCTCAGCGGGTTCACATCCATTTACTTGTCACGACCGCGACGACTTGATCAGCACCACGACCAGCTCACTCATCCATCCGAGGGCGCCCCCCCTGGGCCAGGGTAAGTTCTCGTACTCGGTATCTGTTCATTTTATTGCTATACTATTATGCGGTTACTTATATGTCTGTGGGATTCGCCTTGAGCACTGAGGTACCAGAGACCGGGGGAACCCGGTCGCTAGATACAGGTACAGTTGACCGGAGGAGGACTTCTGACGATCTGGTCAACATAGAGGACAGCTCACCACCGGGTCAAGAGGATGCGGTCAACCCTCCAGACACGTCATACCGGCAGGTTCGTCTTCTCAGCTTCTAGACAGGAACAAATTGGCGTCGTCTGTGGGAACGCGCCTGATCTGGAACGTGAAGATGGACGACGCCGGATAGTTCTGCCATTCTCATGACCTAGGTCAGTTTTTCTGTTATCTGTTCTCGGTTATTTATATGATCTGTATTAGTTCCACGAGGACGAAGACCCCCGAGCCGATCGGCCGGGCGGATTATATCCGAGCTGCAGGCTCGATGGCGAAGACCCCCGAGCCGATCGGCCGGGAGGATTATATACGAGCCCGTGGCTGCCACGGGCTCGATGGTGAAGACCCCCGAGCCGATCGGCCGGGCGGATTATATCCGAGCTGCAGGCTCGATGACGAAGACCCCCGAGCCGATCGGCCGGGCGGATTATATCCGAGCTGCAGGCTCGATGACGAAGACCCCCGAGCCGTTCGGCCGGGAGGATTATATACGAGCCACGGGCTCGATGGTGAAGACCCCCGAGCCGTTCGGCCGGGAGGATTATATACGAGCCCGTGGCTCGATGGTGAAGACCCCCGAGCCGTTCGGCCGGGAGGATTATATACGAGCCCGTGGCTGCCACGAGCTCGATGGTGAAGACCCCCGAGCCGTTCGGCCGGGAGGATTATATACGAGCCTGTGGCTGCCACGGGCTCGATGGTGAAGACCTCCGAGCCGATCGGCCGGGTTTGAATTAGCCCTCAGGGCCGTCTAACCCAGACGTTAAACCGTAGAGTCGAACCGGCGACTATAAAAACCCCGGCTTGAAGACCGTCTAGCCCAGACGTTAAACCGTAGAGTCGAACCGGCGACTATAAAAACCCCGGCTTGAAGACCGTTTAGCCCAGACGTTAAACCGTAGAGTCGAACCGGCGACTATAAAACCCCGGCTTGAAGACCGCTGCATGGACTAGTTATCAGATATTCTATCTCCCCCGTTCGGGGTCGAGCGATTATCACTGGCCTCGAGCCAGCTTATCAGCAGATCGTATTTCTTATCTCCCCCGTTCGGGGTCGAGCGCTTCTCGCTGGTCACAGATCAGATTATAAGAGCATCTTATCTCCCCCGATCGGGGTCGAGCTATCTCCGATGGTCGCGAGCAAAGAGTATCTCTACTGGTTTCAAACCAGAATATAGGTTATGCGCCCGTTCGGCCCGTGACTTTCACTTCCACGAGCCTTCGATTCACGGGCTACACTTCCGATTGACTCACGAGTGATGTGGTCACTCGGCATCATTCCATTTAGTTCACTCGATTGCTGGGTGGCACCTTACGATCGCCCGTGGACTATTCTTGAGGCTGCGCAATCAGTACTTTCATAGTCGTCCAACCGGTATCGCGCGGCATCGTCCGCCCGGCATCTATTCAACCGATCGACATCATTCCGGTCGCACGCGCGGCATCGTCCGCCCGGCATCTATTCGACCGATAGACATCATTCCGGTCGCACGCGCGGCATCGTCCGCCCGGCATCTATCCGTCCGATCGACATCATTCCGATCGTACGTTCAGCATCTTTGAGGTTGTGTGCCCAGCATCGTCATCGCTTGCAGAGATGTTTTTGTTTCACATTCGGCATCTCCACGGTCGCACACTCAGCATCGCTTGTCCGCTCGGTCTACTCGGCATCAATGTGTCGCTCGGTCGGCATCAGGTCATTTGTCTTGGTATTATTTCTCGTAGCTCGCTCATAATTTTCATAGCCATCTGGTCAGTATCTCTTGGTCGTTTGCTCGATCGCGTCGATCGCTTTGCTCCACGTCGCCCGAGCGTCTACTCGATATCACTTAGTCTCGCTGAGCGCTTGATCGATTTTTTGACATCCAGTGGGCACCATTTTTCACCGTTCGGTCGACACATGTTTTTTTTCCACTCGGCCAAGCACGTGTCATTTTGGCAGCACTCGCCTCATTCATGGTTCCGCTCGGCACGATTATCATTTCATATGACACTATTACCATAGCGACCGCTCGAGCGACATTATATTATTGGTTCAGTGATTTGACTTTGACATCGAGAGCTGTTCAATTCTTTGCAATAGACTGTCCAGTCAGTCGGACTCACGCCTCCTTCGACTAGACTTGAAGGGGAGGCTTGTGATCCGGATGTAGTTTGGGACATGAAAGGAAATAAGGAGATGAGGGAGGGCATTTTCGTCTTTTGGTGCATTTAGGGGTTTGAGTGCTTTTAAGCACTGTTCACAGTGCAAACAAAGGGGGGCTGCTTCGGGCTCGTTTGACGCCGCCACCACCGCGGAGGGAAGCTGATTTCTTCCTCATGCTCTTGCGACACCCTCGCCGGCGCCGACGCTGACGCCGTTGGCCTCCTCCTTTCCTCTCTCTCCCTCTCTTTCTCTCCGCCGCCCACAGGACCAAGAGGAAGTTCATCTTCTTCATCCTAGCATTCCTCACCAACGCCGCCGGCATGAGGGATCGACACCAACATCCACAGCTGCGCTCCGACCACGCTCTTACTTGTCTCCTCGTCGCAGCGGCCGACCATCACCGCCGGTGAGGCATGCCCCTGACTCTCCTTCCCGCCTAGCTATGGACGCCTCCTTTTCTTCAAGCCGCCGCACACCTTCTCCTTCCTCGCTGAAGGCCATGACCACACACTGCCGAGGTCGCCACTGCATCTCTCTTCACTGATCTCCTTCGCCGCCTCGCGCCCAAGGGGTGCTTTTGCTGCCTGCGGCTACATCCGGGGTGGAAGCAAAGCTTCTTGATCCTTCGCTACTGCCGCCGGATAGATCCACCGGCGACGAGGGGACCCCCTCCTCCCTTATCCTCCGACCTCGAGGCCTCCCTCCGCCCCTGATGACGGTGGAGGTTGCCGCCTGTGCCTCAAGCAGGCGTCCACGCCTCACGCCATAGCCACTGTTGATAGCACAGCATAGCAGCCGCCGTTCCCGTCCGACTAGCCGCTGTCCGAACGCTTAGGTTTGCCTGCGTTAGCCTTCGAGCCGAGGGGGTTCCGGCCATCGAGCCGTTGGGTTTTACTCTGTGCATCTTTATTATGATTATGAGCTATTTGTGCTATCCGGCCTGCGTGCCGCGTATCGGCCTGCGAGCCGTTATGTCTCAGCCTACATGCCGCATTCCGGATCCAGGCTGCATCGGATTCCATGCCGCCACCAGTAGATTTGACTTCTCAGCGGGTTCACATCCATTTACTTGTCACGACCGCGACGACTTGATCAGCACCACAACCAGCTCACTCATCCATCCGAGGGCGCCCCCCTGGGCCAGGGTAAGTTCTCGTACTCGGTATCTGTTCATTTTATTGCTATACTATTATGCGGTTACTTATATGTCTGTGGGATTCGCCTCGAGCACCGAGGTACCAGAGACCGGGGGAACTCGGTCGCTGGATACAGGTACAGTTGACCGGAGGAGGACTTCTGACGATCTGGTCAACATAGAGGACAGCTCACCACCGGGTCAAGAGGATGCGGTCAACCCTCCAGACACGTCATACTGGCAGGTTCGTCTTCTCAGCTTCTAGACAGGAACATTCATATCATTACACTGGAAATATAAGTAGTCCTAACCCTCTTTTAAATAGCAGTAGCAGGTCGACACCTTGGGCAAGATCGATCTGCCTGACCTACTCACTCCAAATGGGCTCGCACTTGGGTCAGTTCCGCCTTGATGCACTGAATGGTGCGATGTTACTGGGTAATGGTTTCATCTTTCATCCGACTTTCTTCTTGGAGAAGGGTTAGAGAGTCATCATGTTTACCTTCAAATAGGTAATAAAGTGAGTCTAACTCTCCATGTCTGAATGAGCCTTATGTTTCAAGGCTGCCTCAACTTGAGTCTTGGACTTAGCGGCCAACCAAAGTTCTTCCATTTCTCGATGAAGGGAAGACTGAAGGTCCCTGCTCTGCATCATCTTGAATACGACCTCATCCTCCGAGGCAAGCAATTGAGTCAGATGAGTAAGTTGTTGGCGTAAAGGTGACACCTCATCAGGCTCCACGATGGATTCCATGGTGTGAAGAAGTTAGAAAGAAAAGCATAAGGGCATAAGAGGAGTCAGCCCTTTTTAAAGAGAAAGATGTGAAGAATAGGCCTCGAAGTGTACAACAACATATGGGGAACTGTGTCGTATTCAAGAACAGGTTATTTATCCAAAAATCTGGGAACTGACGCAGCGACACAGACATTGAGGAAATGATGTAGCATTTAAGAACATGGTAAATCTCCAAAGATCTGGGGAAAATGAGCAGTAGTTGAAGTCACAATGACAAGGCCAAGTGAAACCGGAGTCTGGGTCTAGTCAGTCGAACTTGAGCCTTCTTCGACTAGACTTGGAGGGGAGACTTATGATACGGTGCATAATAGTAGGGTCCGATCGTCAGAGATCAAGGGGATGTGGCAGTCAGAAGTCAAGGGGACGTGACAGTAAGAAATCAAGGGGACGTGGAAGTCAACATACAGAGTAGGAGAACCTAAGGCCATCTAGCGTATAAAGCTAGGACGGGGTCTACCTGTCAGGAAACCAAGTCTATGGCAGGACGGATGATCAGGGCGAAGCCTGGGCTGGCTTCACCGGTCGGGTTTCCTCAAGTTATCTCGCATAAACAGACTTATCGTTCTCGATCGGGTCTGAATCATGATAGCAGGAAGAAAGGGACTCTGGTCGCACCCCTCCGTCCATCCAGTCTGTTCATTAGCACTTAGCAGATTGACCCGGGCTACCTCGATTACACCCGAGCGGGATAGAAGGCGCTACGCGACAACGGGTCAGGAAATCGTAACCACCTGTCAGAGAGTAACTACTGCATGTCAGAGAATATTCCAATGGTTGGGGTCATATGCAAATAGAACATTCCTCCAGTCTATAGGAGAAGGTCGCGTGTCCTCTATCACCCGACAAGTCCTGACATCTGACACCCTCTGGCAAGGGTCACTCTCAAGAAGGTACACACTGTCATATAAAAAGGGGATGCCCTTTCTTTTGTGCAGGTACGCTCACTTGCATACTTGTCTTCTACTTTTCTTCTTCGTACGCTGTTCATCTGGGGAAAAAGTACCTGAATTGAGTGTCGAAGGACCTGCTCTGGGGATTTTTTCCCTGGTTCTCAGCCTCTAACGTTCCGTGTGCTTATCTGAATATGCACAGAGCTCTAGTACCGTCGGCTCAGGCCCAGCAGTCCTTCAGGGCCACGTGGGGGTCCATCCTCTGAAGCCCATGTAGTCGCAACATCATAGTCTCTGCCCCATCAACGCCAGCGACACTTCATCCAGTCTTCATCTAACTCATATTCCAGACAGAATCAAATAATTTATATAGGCTACATATACAAGTTTAATAACTCAGCTCATGGTAACCTTAATCAGTTACACAATGTCACCCTTTGAATCGATATATTATGAGCATTATCAACAAATTTGTGCTTTATATGTGAGCATGTTTAAACTTATATCTGGTCTAAAATAATTTTTTTTTTGACCAATTATTTTAGTATAGATATACATCTATTTATATAAAATATATTTAATTTTCCTAATGATTCTTACTTTGTTGATAATATTAAGTCAATCAAGTAACATCTATACGTAAATAGATTCATAAGAAAAATCAAATAAAAAACTGAATTGAACACAAGTAGTCAATTGATAGCAGTCAAGTGAAAACTCAAATAGTCAACTGAACCTTAATGACAGTCGATTGATGTGAATTAATCGAGTACTTCCGTCAACTAGAAAATTTTTTGTTCGCGATTGATATGTGAACAATGGACTGTACCTCACCTCAATGACAATTGATTGTCTATACAGTCATGTCCCCTAGTTGACTTAAAAACATTATGTGCTCGACCTCAAAAAATAATAGTTGATCAATCTTGAGTGGAATCTTGAGTGGTAGTTGATTCACATGAGGTCGCGGTATCGAAATTCAGGGTAGTCGGAACGTAAATTCTCGGTCCCTGTGCAACTCACCCCACCTGTCACATGCTCGCTCAGGATGCTGTGATTTACCTCTCTCGTGATGGCCTTGGGTCGGGTGCGACGGGGGTGCTGGGGGCGAACGATTTCGCCTTTTTGTCATTTGAGTGGTAGTTGATTGATGTAAATTAGTTGAGTACTTCAATCTATCAGAATATATTTTATATCTGACTTGCGCACAATAATTAACTAGACCTTAATGACAATCGATTGCCTCAATTGATTTAATTGACTAATCATGATTAATCAAATGTCGATTATTGAACCTATTGTTAGCAATCCTCAGCACATCAGTCAATTGACCTAATGCATCAGTCAACTAACCTAATGCATCAGTCAATTGGGCATAGATTTACTAGGGTTTTTGGGATCAAACAGGACGGTTTTTCCTTGATGATTTTTAGTAATCGTTGTTCTTTGTGAAAATCACGAAGAGCTTGAAACCAACGCAAATACTAGGTTCTCTTTCTCTAAATTTGATAAATATGTGTTGTTTTTCAGCATTAGATGGAAGTCTAGCAAATAAATGATTCATATGGTTTGAAATAATTGAAAAACCGTACATCCTAATGCTATAAAATCAACAACACAACTTGTGGCTTTGATACTATGTGTTAGAATTTTCCTAAGCATAAATTGCTGTACCACATATGAATCATAGAGAATTAATAATTATAATACATGATCTTGTTATAGACACATATAACAATTTACAAAACGAATAAAAGCAAAAACTACAAAACTTTAAACCCTAACCTGTGTCCAGATTCATGGCCACCACCTCAATGCTGCCAGACAATTTGTAAAAGGAAGAAGTAAATGAAAACAATAAGTTTGATCTTTTGTAGAGGTTAACGTGAGGGTTGTCGTATCTATTTTCAGGATGAAATCAAAAGGAGAACCAAAAAAAAATGCATCATAACCCTTTGGGGACCACAACTCATACATATAGTTTTAGAATTCGAATCTATTACCATCAGTATATAGATAATAATAAAAAAATGGTTAACAGATTTCTACCGACATAATTTCCACATCCATTAGATTAGTTTATTGGGTTTGTCCATAATGACAAATTCGTGCAGAAATAAAATTCAACATCCTAACATGTCGGCTTAAAATTTTGACTTCATTAGAGGGCATAAAAAAATTTAAAGTCAAAATAGTAAACATCGAAGTATAAGATTATGTCGAAGACATTTGCACTAAGCCTCTTGGGATCCATCTCTCTCACTAAATGTGACATTACTTCGTATAAAAGATGAAAGAAAATTAAATTTAAGAGTATTGAAAGTAAATTTAATTTGGCTAACTCATAAGTTGAGCTAAATCAAAGTTAAGTTATCGTGCATTTGCAACATTTACATGGAAAATAGAAGAAACATCATAAGTTTTAAAAGTGAAACATCATATTAAATTGATAAAATTGATCGAACTGAGCAATTCATATGGACAAATTACAAGTGTATTACAGTACGTAAAATCGCGTCTAACATTTTGGAATTGAGATTAGAGGACGACAAATCCCTTATATTGAAGAACGAAATTACATGGACACATCCTGTTCTTATTGGGGAAAACACGGTGCTGCCCCTTATTCCCGATCATGTCATTCATCTCCCCTCGGTGGAGACCAATTGGGAGAACACGGTGCTGCCCGACGCATCCAACGGCATAATGCACCTCGTACGCCAGTTATTTTCCTCGCCGACGTTGGCAGCGGCCGTCAAATCCACCTGCCGCGTCGCCGGCACGGAGATCTGCAAATCCACTGCGCCGCTGTCCTCGTGCGGTTCCCTCTTCAGTTCCGTCACATGGAGCTGCAGCGCGTACTCCAAATTCCACAGTACGTCGGCAAACGACGGCCTGTCGTCGCCGTAGTTCGCCAAGCACTTTTCCGCCGTCTCCCCGAACTTCCTCAACGAGTTCGCGTTGATCTTCCCCACCAGTCTTTGATCGATGATCTTCTCCAGCTGGCCCCTCCTCTGCCAATGCAGCGCCCACTCCGCCAGGTTCATCTGCTCATGCGACAGGCTCCGGTCGATTACCGGGCGCGCGCACAGCACCTCCAAGAGCACCACTCCGAATGAATAGACGTCGGACTTCTCGGTCAGTTGCTGCGTCTTGAAATACTCGGGGTCGAAGTAGCCGAAGGTGCCCTTCACCCCGGTTGTCACATGGGTCTCGCCTATGGAAGGCCCCAACCTGGACAGCCCGAAGTCGGAGACCTTGGCCAAGTAGGTTTTGTCGAGCAAGATGTTTGTCGATTTGACGTCGCGGTGGATGATGGTGTGGGAGTCGCCGGTGTGGAGGTAGTGGAGCCCGCGGGCAGCCCCGATGCAGATCTCCAGCCTCTGCTTCCATGAAAGGCACGGCTTGTCGTCGGATCCATACAGATAGTTCCGGAGCGGGCCCTTCTCCATGTACTCGTAGACCAAGATCCGCTCCGATTGCTCCTCGCAGTAACCGATGAGAGAGACGAGGTGGCGGTGGCGGATCTTGGACAGGACGAGGATCTCGGTCTGGAACTCCGGATATCCCTGCTTCGACCCTGGCATGGCCCGCTTCACTGCTACCTCGGTGCCGTCGCCGAGGATGCCCTTGTAGACCTTCCCGAATCCGCCTCTCCCCACCACGAGGCTCTCGTCGAAGTCGTTGGTGGCGGCCCTGATCTCGAGCAGCGGGATGTTGAGGTCGAGATTCACCCTGGGGGACGCGGTCTGCGCTGCAGATTCTTCAGTCGGCTTGCTCGAGTGGTCCACTGAGTTTCCCCGCGGCGTCGTTCCCCGGCGGTACGGCGACCATGTCTCCTTCGGGAGCAGCGGCCGAGACTTCGATCTCCGACGATGCTTGCGCGCCAAAAGTACCAGAAGGAAGACAACGAGGCTCAGCAGGACGGCGCTGCCGGCGGAAACGGAGGCGATGACCGCGACGGGCACGCTTCTCTTGCTGTTGTCGCTGACGCGCGCATCGTTGAATTTGAAGATTTCGAGTCCGTTAAGATACCCAGCATCCGGTTGCATGGATAGGTTCGGCCGGGGAATGTTAATGTTAATGTTAATCCAGCCATAGCTCAGCTTCTCCGTCCTTGTGTCCTGATAAAAGGGCACGCTAGAGGAAGTAGCGTGATCTCTTGAATTGATCTCCGTAGGCTTGTTGGCAACGTAGAGGTTGAAGATCATAGGGTCGTATTGGACCGCCTGCGAAATGAAATCGCAGAAATGTGCACGGACCAAGTAATTGTAGCCCGCATCCAGTGTGAAATTCCAGGTGACGTTGGAGTTGAAATTTGGACTGCCATTCCGCCTGCCTGCTGAAATGTTCATGGCACGAGCCGTGCTGTAGACAAACTCTGGAGCCACAACGTTCGTCGCTTCTTGGTTATCATAGTTGATATTTCTGGGATTGGTTTTTTCCACCGAAGTGATGTTCTTGCTAAAAAAATAGGGGTCGTCAGGGATCCATGTCCGCCACATGGTATCGTTGACTGGAGTAACCTTGTCACCACCGACGTTGATCCTGTAGACAGTCTCCACATTCTGATTGTTTAAATCTGCAGGGGAAGAGCTCTTGAAGAGATTGGTTGGGGGGATGAAGACCTCGACGGCGTTGACGAAGGCGAAAGAAGATGAAGCGGGGACGAAGGTGAGTTCGAGGTTTGCGGAGGCGGTAGAGTCGAACCAGAGGAAGTATTCCTTGATGACGGGGTCTGTGGAGGACGCGACGGAGAAGTTGTCCAGGAGGAGGAAACGCTGGGCGGTGACTCGGAAAACGGCGTCGGAGAGGTTCTGATCGTCGGTTGAGAAGGGGACGAAGTGGAGACGAAGGGCAAGGACGCCTGTGGAGTTGAGGGAGAAGGTGTAGGAGGTGGTGCCGGTGAAGACGCGGGCGGTAGAGTAGAGGGAGGAGAAAGGGTCGGAGGAGGAAGGGACCGAGGAGTCAGAGAGTGGGTAGGAGTGGCGGCTGGAGACGAAGTTGAAATCGCTAACAAAATCTCGCGGGGGGCTGTCGTTGGTGGGGATGTTAGATTCGCTGCCGCAGTTTAGAAAGTATCTGGGGCTGAACTGGGTGGAATCGTCTGCAAGGAGGAGGGACGCCCTGAGGAGGAGGAGGGGGAGGAGGAAAAAGATGAAGCGATCCATTGGTGCGGTGGTATCGCCGGGAAGAAGTGCGTGGAGATAAAAAGAGAGTGCTCTGCGGAATTCCCTGGACGCGTGGAAAATTCGACTGGACTGAGTGGAATCATCGGGGACAGTTTGGGTGCGTAGCGTAGAAAATGCACAACGCGGGCTCCACCCGAAGCAGACGTTTCCCATCCATTGAGTTACTTGTTTCTGACCCACAGATTCGTCGTTCAATCTCAAGGTGGGTCCGTGAACCTGCTGTATGGGTGTGCGTTGCGGGTGTGAGCTGTCTTCCAATTGTCTATTGGCCGGCACATTTTTTTATTTAAAAAAAACATAGAATAATTTTTTATTAAAAGTTTTCTGGTATAAATGATTAGCTGCTAGATCTTAATCAGCTAGCCTGAAATATTAAATTCAACTATAGCAAATTTGATTAAAAAACATTATAAAATTTAAAATTATTAAGAATAATCTAAAACTAGTACATTTTTATTTTCTGTTTAAAGTTGGAATGTGAAATATAAAAGCACTTTACAACGTTATTAAAGTTTGCACTTGCTTTCAAACTTATTAGATGATTATAGTAGTTTTAATTTATAACTTTTGCATAATCATTTTATATTCAAATTTTAAATTTAAATGTACGGATACACTCTACGAAGTTCAGATGTTTGTCCGTAATTTCTAGTTTTCACTTAGTCCATTCCATGATTTATACTTTCTAGACCGCGGTTGAAATTGGACTAATATTAGCTACGAGCAGGGGTGGCTCGCCGTGGCTTTCCATAGTCTATCTTGAACTAAATTATAATTAAATAGATAAATAAACTCAGAAAAATTGTAGTTAATTTTAATCGGATTTTTTTTATGATTTGATGTGTAAATTGTGGATGGAGTCAAGGGGGATCAAAATTACGGAATAGAGAATCTGTATTCTAAGTGTGGTAAAAGGTGATTTACTCACTCCTAGTACTCCCGCTAACTCATTTCAAGATCAACATAGAAGAGGTAAATCACGGATGAGTAATAACTATTAGTGCATGTGGTAAAGCATGGGGAGAGGCATGCTAAAACATGCCGAATTTCAACTCCATCCCCAAAATATCATGTGATAATATTCCATGTCTTAATCATCATATCATCCCGAGAGGACAATTAAAACTAATGTAGAGTAAAATTTTTTATAATGACTGATTCCATCGTTGAGTAATCTCATATCTAAGAAATTCTCGAAGGAATTTTTTGAGAGACACAATTTTACTTTGTTACTAAGAGGATTTGAATACAGTACCTCATGCACCATTATATAAATATTATATTTTTATTTGTTTGCTAAGAAGGATCGAACTTAACATCACAGGCAATTTGACATCAACGTACTAGCCAATAGGGTAAAACAACACTAATGAGAATCTACACTAAGTTAATAGAGGTGGAAGATTTTTTACTTTTAGTTTATCATTAAGAAGTTAAGTACTAAATTTTATATTATTCAAACTTCTTTAATACGGTAATCTGTCAAATTAAATTTTAATGGTTGAAATGATTATTTAAGTTTAATTTGATTTTTTATAAATTCGAGCTTATTTAAAATTGACTTGTGTTTGACATTGACTTCGTCAATAAGTAGCTTAATCTCTGGGCAAGTGACTTGCACTGGATCAATGTGACTGATGCACCAATCGCGTTATGGCATGCTACATCACAGATGACCTTGACCCAAGTCAAGAACGGTTAGCGACTGTAGCAGTGACGTCAGATGACATACAACTAAGAGTGTAATCGAGTCGAACTGAGTCGAACCGAACTCTTGGATGTTTGAGTTTGGCTAGTTTATAATCGAGTCGGGCTCGAACTTTATTTAACAAATATATCCATGGCTCACGAGCTTAATTATTCGAACTTTTATCAAACCTAAACAAGCTTAATAAATATAAATTATAAATGTAAATATTCATTAAAAATTAAATTATATATTTTAAAAAAATTATAATATTCTTGTTAAAATTTATAATTTTAATCTAATAAATCAATTTAATATATTTGTCTATGTTTTTCATATGTAGAGTGTAAAATCTATAAATTCAATATCAAAATTATTATTTTTTTATTTAAAAATTGATTCATGAACTTAACGAACATGTTCACGAGCTAACGAGCCGAATATTGTAAAGCTTGAGTTTGGTTTGTTTATCTTAACGAGCTTTTATCGAATCGAGATTCGAATAGCTCACGAGCGGCTTGGCTCATTTACACCCCTAACTACAACTTTATCATGAATTCCTTGACCATAGTGTAAATCTCACCATTCAAAATCGAGTTTAGAGCATCCACAATACATCCGTGTTATAATATTTATCATCTCATCAAAAAAATATGAGATTCATTATCATATACTCATTATAATAATATATCTATTTCATCCATATTTCTTTTAACGTTAATACTCATTATTCATAAGTTTTACAGTCCACTCAATTATCTTAAAATTATATCATATTAAATAAATACATTTTAAATATATTTTAAAATATTTAAATTATTATTATTTTTTAATAATAATCTTACTTTTAAAAAATAATTTTATTATTTTTCAAAAAAAAAATTTAATTTTTTAATATATTTATTAAATAAAATACATGTTTATGAAAAAAGGAAATTACAAAGTTTAGAAAATAAAATTACAACTAAACAACTAAAATTATAAAATTGAAAAAACAAAATTTATTTAAAATTACCATGTAATTATGAAATTGAAACACAACAATAACTTATAGAATAAACCACACTACTATAAAATTAAAAATAACATACGAAATACTAATTCATGGATTGTTGTTGTATTGCCCCCATATATACTCAACTAAGTCAGCGCGAAGTTGGTGATGAATTTCGATATGAACTGTAAATACTATTGTAATTTGCGTTGAATCGATATACCTTTTTTTAGATTGTATTGTACCAATATGGTCGTATAATATTTGTACTTCTGGTGTTTGAACCTGGGGGACGATTCTCATTGTAGTAGCTTGCAACACGTCCCCAAAAAGTATTTGCTTTTTGATCATTGTCGATTATTGGATCATCACTGATAGTGACAAAACTTCTTGCTAAGACCTCGTCTTCAACCTTTGTCCAACTTGAACGCTTTCTTGTACGCTCAGTATTTGAAATCGTTTTTTCTAAATTGACCACCTCAATTGGGGATTCACAGTCAGAAAGTTGAGTCTCTAGAACAAAAGTGGGAGTTGCAGGTTCATTCGACATCGAAGGAGTGAAAGACATACCAGTTGTATGTGGGGTAGCATAACCATGAGCAACCGACGACATGAAATACGGATGATTCATGCTTTGTCAATATTCAGCTGGAAGCGGTTGATATGAACCTCGAGGGGCATAATTAGAATGATTCATAGAATTTCTAAAACCTTGGAAATTTTAAAGATTTTGTGGAAGAAACGACATATTTGGAAATGAATGTGGATATTGATAATTTGGTGGAATTTATGGATTTGTCGAAGATGAATATTCTTGCAAGTTGTTTGTAAAATTCAAGAAATTTGTAAAAAATACCCTATTATTTTTATCCATTTTGGATAGAAAATAAGAGGCTAGGAACTTAAAAAAAATAGATGGAATGAAGAATATTTAGAAAGTAGAATTGGAGAGTATAGCGAGTTGGAATGAAAATATGGGATATTTATAGATGAAATTTCGAACTAGCTGTTAAAAAATACCCGTTAAAAATTAACTGTTATATTCAATTATTAAATTTAAAATTTTAATTTTTTTATAAAAAAATTTAAAAAATAAAAAAAAAACACATGGGGTGGGTGACTAGCCCACCCCACAGTGCTTGAACGCGTTCAAGCGGAATGTGTTTTAACACCATACAATGTTAATAACATCTGCAATAACGAGCATTGCAGATGCTCTTATTGAGGATCCATCTTTAACCTTAACTATTTAGACAATTACAGTTTATCGTTTAGAATCGTCAGTTTAAAGTTCCACATAATTTTTCATGATTTAAAATTATTATTATATTTTAAAAATTAAAATTTTATAAATTAGCTAATAAAATTTTTTAATTAATTAATAATTTATAAATTATTATTATTTACTCGAACTTCTTTTTTATATAAAAATAAAAACTTAGTTATTAAACAAAATAACTAACAATTATAGATATCTATATCATGTAGGCCATATGAATATGGCATTCCTCCAAAAGGTCTAAGTTCAAATCTCTCCAATATTATTATTTTTAACAACTTTGTATTAATAAAAATATATCATATATATTAGAATTTAAAAAAATAAATGAAAAATAATATATAATAAAAAAATCAATTGACCGGTTTGTACCCGGCTGGTCTTAGTTCGGATCCTCTGTCCCCATTTCTCTGTCCCTGTGTCTCATTGTCGATCGGACAGATCAAATTAAATTTCAAAGCATCATGATATTTTTAAAATATGTGTAATATCCTCGTGATGTGCAACGATACCTTGAGATTTAATCTGATCCGTCCGATCAATAATGAGACACAAGGAGAGAGGGAAATGGGGATAGAGGATCCGAACTAGACTAGCCTACCATAGTGATCATGCCAAAATTACGATGACAATTTCTATGATCAGCTTCTGTATCTAACTTTCGTTCATTGGAAGAAGCAAGTGTTTTGGATGTTGAATTCCACTCAGTAGATTGATCGTTGTAGGTAAATTTAATTAGACTAACTCAAGATGAGCTAAACTCTATGTTTGACAACATTTGGGCTACCGTTTTTGAAGCTAGATTTGTGTCATGAACACATTTTTTCCAACGTGGACTCTTGAAATGTATATATTTTCCATGTGAATCAATAAAATTTTATCATACATATGAAAGTCTAGATAGTCCAAGATCAAAATTTATAGTGACACGTGGTCCTATTTCTATTCGGAGATATAAATTTTTTTGTAGAAGTCTTTGATGTTCTGTTTTATACTGTCGATAGAATAAACAACACGTCACGAACATGGTCACATTGCTTTTCATTTTTTACCACCAATAATTTTTTTTAACGTCTTTGTACATTCTAATCATACCCAAATACACTACAAATTGAGAATGATGTGTTTCTCGTTAGGGTTATAAACGAATCAAATATTCATGAATAAATTTGGTATTTGACTTAATAAAAACTTATTTATATTCGTTAAATACATAAGATCAAACTCGAACAACTCGTTAACTAAACGAATAATCTTGAACATATATGTATTCAGTTTATTAATATTCATGAACAATATTCGTGATAGCATTCATGAACATGTTTGTGAAAAACGATAGTGAATAATATTTATCAATAAAACTTTTATCAACTTGTTAAATAAATATAAAAAACTTTCAAAATGAATAAAAAAAATTATATTATCAAGTTAATAACTAATCAAACAAGTTAAAAATATAAAAATTTCAAACAATCAACAAACTTGAATTGAGAGCTCGATAATATCTAAACAAACTAAACACAAACCAAATTCACGCTCGTAGAAAATAAACCAAACCAAGCTTAGATAATCATTTTAACATCTTGGTTCATTTTAGGCTTGACTCGATTTGGTTTGGTTGCCTTATCAAACAAGTTCACCTTGTCTTGTTTACAACCCTACTTCTCGTAAGAGCTTTTCCTTAACCATGTGTGATTCTAGAACACAATTTATCACTAAATCGTAGGATTTCATCATCATCAAGAGAGAAATTTGGTTTTGATCTTGTCTTAATTCCGTAACGATCGATTGTAGATATTTATCATGTGGACACTCTTTAATATGCTGAACAAGTAGGGATTGTGCTATAAGAGTGACTAAGATACATGTTTGTGTTTGTCCACCTTAGCTAAATCTAATTGCAAAAACTGATGGATCAAATCTGTAATTACTAGTATGCAATGAGCTAACACTCCTTTAGACTTTTGGCTCAATGCATCTACTATCACATTTTCCTTGTCTGGATGATAACTTACTTTGTAGTCATAATCCTTCAAGAATTTCATCCATCTCATCTAACACAGTTTTCATTCGTTTGTGTAAATAAGTAATTTAGACTTTTATGATTAGTGTAAATTTGAAACGTGATATCATATAAATAATGTCTCTATATTTTGAGAATAAATATAATGGTTGTTAGCTCTTAGTCGTGTACTTGATAGTTTCGCTTGTGACTTTTCAAATGTTGGGAGGTAAACATTACTCAATCACGTTATATTAGAATTGTCTCAATCCTTGATTTGACGCATTTGTGCAGAGAATAAATCCATCTTTTCCTCAGGAATGACAAGGATAGGTGTATTGATGTAGGAGGATTCGATGATTTTCTTTTTTTTTAGAGTAATTATTCTCTTTTGCATATTTGGATTTTGAGTGCCTTTAGGATTTTTATGATTTTAAGTTTGTTAAGATTTTTTCTTTCTATTAGGATTTTTTTTCTTTTGTTTAAGATTTTTTTCCCTTTATTTTGTATCTTAAGATTTTGGGTATATTTAAACAATTATTTATTTGATGTTAAGGGATTTTTTATAACTAATATTTTTGGCAGTGCCGTTTTATCCCTTTTTCCCTATTTCTTAGTACAAATCAACAAGTTTTATAAAATTATTTTCAATATTCGTAGTCAAATCAACATGATCAATATAGTCTGTAGGATAATCGCTATTCTATCTGGCGTTAGTGTTCGCATAGCAGGGTCGATAAGAGTAGGGTGAATTACTTACAAAATAAAATTAACCCTTTCTCGAACTTTGGACTTGATTAGTAGCACAATTGAAATAGCAATAATAAAACTAAACTAAACAAGTTAAAAGAAAGAGTAAGAGGCCAGAGTTTTTACTTGGTTACAACTTATGTAGTTATTAATCCAAGTCAATGAAAGGCACTAAAAGATCTCCTTTGTTGCAGGCAGAGAAACCTCTGTTAGTATTAGTCCTAGTACCAATTATGAGATGATTGTAAAAAACTCATTTTGTATCATATATCATTATTAATAAAAGGCAAAGTTGGTTATTATATTTATTTTAGTTCAGTGTCAATTGAATAAGTATAATAATGTCCTGGGTAGTAGGTTCTTATCTACAACATATCTATTAGTTGAATTGATAGTGAGATATTGTAGATATACATAGAACACTACTCTTAACTATTCCTAGTCAAACATTAATATGCAAGGATAATATTAATGCGTTGATACTAGCATGTAGGTCAACATATAACTTAATCTCACAAGTCGTGGATATGAAATATCAGGTTGACACATGGGTACATATTAGAGAATATATACTGAATGACTCGCCATGAGAATGTTTCATGGATCGTTATATGAGTGTCATAAACATTCTCATGTGACTATTGGTATGAATAGTCCTTAGACCTGAAGTCACTATAGTTCCCTACATAAGGAGTTGTGTACTTTGGTATCGGCAAACGTCACCTGTAACAAGGTGGACAATAAAGTCGATCACTGGGTATGCCATGAATTATGTGGAGGGATGTTAGTGATGTAGATGGGATATATCCCTTCCATATGATGGAAGCGATATCTGTGTGCCCCTTAATTAGTAGGGCATAAGAATGCATGTCCATGCTCAAATGAGTCAATATGCGATATTGAGATTATTTGATTGAGCGTGTCTACTTAGAGATCAAGAAACACAAAGATTGATAAGAGGATGACACATTCTATGCCTCATTGATCAATCTAAATATCAAGAATAGAAGGATTGAGTCATATAAGATAATAGACACGGAAAGGTTAGGTCAAATCTCGACATTCTCGTCACTTGGGTAGCAATGATGCATTGCTAGATGTCACTCATTGCTTATGTTTCTAAAATGGTTTTAGATATATTGCCAATGTTACAAGAGCCTATTGGGTCACACAAAGAACATATTGATTTGGAGATGGATTATGGAGTTAAGCTTAATTCAAATTATACACATTGAGTTAGACTCGAATGAATTCGGATTAGACTTATTGAGTAATGGGTTAAACTCATTGGTTTATTGAGTTAATGGCTTATTGGTTTAATGGTTAATCTAATATTCTAAATCCAACCCATTAAGATTAATGAATATTAATAGAGATTAATGTATCATTAATCAAAAGGAAGATCAAGAAACAAAAATATTTTGTATTCATTGGATAAATACAAAAGTCATTTGTAAAAGTAACCTTTAGGTGAAGTAACCTTTTTGGTAGAGTAACCTTTTTGGTGAAGTAACTTATTTGATAAAGTAACCCTTTTGTGAAGTCATCTTATATAGATGAAGTGACCTTTTGGTTGGGTGTGCTCTTCTTGGTTTTTGCTCTTCTTCCTTCTTCCACTCTTGGCCAAAACTTCCACAAGAGGTTGCTAGCATAACCTTTGGTTGTTTCTTTCTCCATTTTGTGAGTTCGTGAGACGGACGGAGAACGTGTTCGTGTGGATACTATAGAGGCGCGGACGTGTTGATCGCGTTGAGATCTACATCCTAAAGAAACGTTGTTGTCGGGATTGCGAAGGGCACGCAATAAAGGTATAACTTTCTCATGTAGAAAATTAGTACTTAGTATATGATTTCCTTTTGCATGGATCTTCTGGATAGGAACTTATTTTTCTGCTGCGCTTTTCGACGTGTTTAGCGCTATAGTTCCTATCTATGGTATCAGAGCTACTTGCAAAGGCATATACTAAGTTGTAGTAGATTTTGATATGTGATATATAAATTCATAAGATTTTACTATGATTTAGATGATTATGAGTAAGATTTAGGCCAACGGTCTCGACTAAAGTTTTGTGGGTAGCGGGGTCTCGGACATGGCAGCAACTCATACAATGAGTATGTAACTCTGGGAACGCTGCCCCCTTACCCCATAAGGGACGTTGCCTCCTTGAACCCGTCTGCTAATTGGCTAGCGGGACCGTCGTGGCGTTGCGACTCATAAGTCTTTTTTTAATCATAGTAGATTTTATGTCATAAAATATTGTGAATGTTATGTGACATGGTGCATGGTTATGGCCCTTTATCCCGATGTGATTGGATGTGTGTTGTAATTCATAATACGACCTACGTGTCGTGCCTCTCCTTTTTCACTCCTGTTGTAAATTTAGACTACCCTCGAATGTAACTTGAGGTTTCTTTAGGTTTTGTAATACAAATTAGAGAAAAACAAGTCTACTGGATGACGGTGAAAAAGGGAGGAGGACAACAACACATGACGACCGAGGAAGCACTTGAAGAAGATGCTTTGACCTAGGTTGACCTTACAATCTTCTCATTGGCTTGAGAAGATCATAGAAAATGGGGTCATAACCATGTCATGTTTATTTTATGCATATATTGTTAGGACCTTCGGACGCGGCTAGAGAGGGGGGTGTGAATAGCCGACCCCAAATTCTCGTTTCTTCCTACAATTTAGGTTAGCGCAGCGGAAATAGACAGTAGAAACGAAGATGGAAAAGATCAAACCTCAAACACGACGATATAACGAGGTTCGGAGATGATACTCCTACTCCTCGGCTTGTCCGTAAGGTGGACGGATCCTATCAATCTGTCGGTGGATGAGACCCCGGAAAACCGGCTAATAAGAACTCCTTCTGGGTGGAGAAACCTCACCACAATTCCTTTTGCAACAGCAATAATGGAGTACAAAGAATAGAGTAAGAAACAATGGACAATATGAATGTAAAAACACCCTACCAAGTTTGCTTGTCTTCTCGTTGTCGACTGGAGTCCGTTGATGAAGCAGCAACTTCACGGATCCAACAATAGCAGCTAGAGAACCAGCCGACGGAAGCTCACACGAAGCTTCAGAAAATGAAGAGCTCAGCAAAGCTCAGATCGCAGTCTTGAGGAAGAAGTAGTTAGTTTCCACCTTCACTGTAGAGGCTTATAAACTGCACTGCGAAGAAGACAAAGAAGAATCCATAAATCTAGCCGTTGAGTCACAACGGCTAAGCCTGGACCGATCAGGCTCCATCCTGATCGGTCCAGGAGGTCCCTGATCGGTCCACAGACCGATCAGGCATCGGTCCTATATCCCTGATCGGTCTGTGGACCGATTAGGATATAGTTGGATCGGTCCACAGACTGATCCCCCCTTCTCTGAATCCCCTCGCTTCCTCAGATAACATCGCTTCCTGATCGTTCTACGGACCGATCAGATAACCCACGGAAAGCTTCTGTTGGGTTACTGATCGGTCACCAGACCGATCAGATAACTAAGGTATCACTGGATCGGTCAACAGACCGATCCAATTTCCCAGCCTTAAACCTAAAGCCTTCCTGATCTAGAGAACGAGCTACCGAGCCCTCTCTGACCTAGTCCAGAGAACGAGCTACCGAGCCCTCTCCGACTTCCACGTCCGGTCTAGAGAACGAGCTACCGAGCCCTCTCTGACCTAGTCCGGAGAACGAGCTACCGAGCCCTCTTCGACTTCCACGTCCGGTCCAGAGAACGAGCTACCGAGCCCTCTCTGACCTAGTCCGGAGAACGAGCTACCGAGCCCTCTCCGACTCCATCCAGTCCAGAGAACGAGCTACCGAGCCCTCTCTGACTTAGTCCAGAGAACGAGCTACCGAGCCCTCTCCGACTCCATCCAGTCCAGAGAATGAGCTACCGAGCCCTCTCTGACCTAGTCCGGAGAACGAGCTACCGAGCCCTCTCTGACCTCCCATGCCAAGCTTCCATACTTGGACTTTTCCCCGTGCCAAGCTCCCTGCTTGGACTTTTCCCGTGCCAAGCTCCTTGCTTGGACTTTTCCGTGCCAAGTCTCCATACTTGGACTTTTCCCGTGTCAGGTCAACTCAAGTCAGGTCAACCAGGTCAACCTTAACCAAAGGTTGCACCCACAATCCCCCAAGTTCCTATTCTTGTCAAACATCAACATACAACTTCTCTATTCTTGTCAAACATCAAAACATACCTCGAGTCAGGTCAACTCGAGTCGGGTCACCCAGGTCAACCTTGACCTAAGGTTGCACCAACAATCTCCCCCTTTTTGATATTTGACAAAAACCATAATCAAGTTAGGTTAACCCGATAACCTAACTTAGGTTTTCCAATAGTTCTCCAATGTTCTTCCTTGAACATTCTCTGAGCATTCTCCCCAAACTCCAATGTTCTTCCTTGAACATTCTCTGGATATTCTCCCCCTTTTTGACACACATCAAAAAGAGTGAATCAAGGTCAAGAGTTTCTTCCTAATGAAAGTCCCATAATTTTCATTGAAACCCTTAATTTCCCCCTTGATACTAAAATCAACAATCAAACTTAGTGATAATCACTTATCAAACATCTTCTGAGTAAACACTCCCCTAACAGTCAACTCCCCCTTGACCATTAGGTAAAACTCCCCCTAAAGTTCAACTCCTCCTTGACCATTGCACCAACAATGTCTTGGAGAGTTTCAACCCTTTAGAAATCAACTTCCACAGCTGAAATTTCAGAGAACAGTCGAAAATCAGCATTTTGGCACGCTCTGATTGGTCACCAGACCGATCAGGCCTCCACTGGATCGGTCACCAGACCGATCCACACTGCCCTGGATCGGTCCAGTGACCGATCCAGACTTCCCTGGACCGATCAGAATCTTCTCTGATCGGTCAACAATTCTCTGATAAGAATTTCTGATTTTTCTCCCGAAATTCAGAAACCCCTAAAAAATTACAAAAAATTCCAAAAATTGTAAAATTTTGAGGATACATTCCTCATAACATATATTATCATGGAAAAATAGTTTTCTATGAAAATAACTTCCATTTTTTAATCTTGATACAAAGTTTGAAAGACTTTGAAATAGCTCAAGGTTAATCCATCTTTTTATCAACTTGCTCAATGATGAATGCTATCACTAGAAAAGCTTTATCAAGGTTTTTCAAATCAATTTTGAAATGATCTTAAATCATTCAATTTAGGACCACAATCTTAGGGCTAAATGTACATGACTTGTGCACAAGTTTTCCCTATGATCCTCAAATTCGAATTAGGCTCATCTAGGTACAAGAACTATGCACCTTGATCCTAACTCATAATCCTAATATCTCACACACATCTAAGGTGTATCAAACACATCCAAGTCAATTTTGATGTGAGATATGGGTTTAGGTCATCTTAAGCTAAGTTCTCATGCATTTTCTAAACAACAATTTGATCTCCATATCAAATTGTGTTTCTATCCTTAAATCAAATTAATTGATCATAAATGCAAAAGACGATGACATGGCATAAAATAATATCATAAGTGGAAACATGTGCCAATGTCATGATGTCATGTCATCAAGTATGAAACTTAAATAAGGCATGACATATAACTAACCTAAGCATTATCATGACATTTCAAATGATAATAAAATAAATATGATGTCATGACATGGTATATGACAAACAATGTATGGAAAATAACATATAAAGGTATAGAAAATACCTAATTCTAGCCTTAGTTTCCATTTTTGATAATTTTGACCATTTTGCCATAAATTCTATATTCCTAAGTGTAATAGACCTAAAATCATATACTAAAGATTTTTAGATCACTATGTGCCAATTAGATTGACCTAGAAAACTCCTCAAATGTGGTTGGCACATCCTCATCACCTTAGGAATAATTTTTAATTTCATTTTCAAGGCTTGATTACACCTTGAAAATTCCTAAAATGTCACCTTTTGCCATGAGTAGGTTAACTACCTATCCAATTAAGGTTGGCACACCCTAAACCATCTAGCGTGAAGGAATCACGCTCCTAGGAACCCAATACCTATTTGAGCTCATTGGGTTCACTAAATATTCACTAGGGATGACTTCCCTAGCAACCCTCCTAATAACCCTCCTAGGCTTTAAAGCCTTGGTCATTTGGGACTCATCAAGATCAACTCCAGGGGTGACTCCTCTTGTGACCTTGGTGTTGGTCTTCTTATCCCTAGGTCTTGTTCCATAATCAAATAGAACATTATGATAAGCGGGCTTGACCAATTGAGACTTAGGTTTGTGACCCAAACCTCTCATGTCCTTGGGCTTTGATTTTTGACCCTTAGACCCTAGAGTTGACTTCTCCAAATTCTTAAGAGTCTTTTCTAAAGTGTCAAGTTTTGACCTCAAGACTTGATTTTCCTTCTTTAATACCTCAAGCTTTAATTTTCCATTTTTCTTTGAGGTATTCCTAGGCATATGTTTAGTTGTTTTGGGATTCCTATCTAGGTTTACCTTAACCTTAGATGAGTTAACTCTAGGGCTGGCATTTCTAGCATTGTCCTTATCTAGGCTAACATGTTTGGCACCTAAGCACATGTATCGGTTTCTATGGTTATCATGCTTATCATTATTGACAATTGCAATAAAACTACTAGCATGTGTCTTATTAGAATTGCAAGAATGTGGTTTAAAGGATACCTTAGGGTTTGCCTTAGCTCCCCCCATAGATGTGCTTGGTCTCTTGTACTTGTGAGGTTGCCTCTCCCTTGGACATTGACTCCTATAATGTCCCCTTTGCTTGCATTGGAAGCACACCACGTGCTCCTTGCCCTTGCGTATCGGGACTCCGGCTTCCTTGACTTTTGGTGCCGGTGGAGTCTTCCTAATCCTCTTTGGACATTTACTTTTGTAATGCCTATATTCCCTACACTCAAAACACATTATATGTAATTTACTTGAAATTAAGTTGCTTGAGTTACCTAGGGTTGAGGATGGATATAAGCTCTCTCCTTCATCCCTTCCGGAGGTAGAGGCTTCTTCTTCTTGCTCCAGTCTCGACAAAGAACTCTCCTCCTCTTCTTCCTTAGATGTTGAGTAGCCCTCAACTTCTAATTCCATACCTCCATGATGTGAGCTACTTGGCTCACTTGACTCCTCTTCATGACTTGAATTGGAGCTCTCCTCATGGAACTTAGCCAAGTTGTTCCACAACTCCTTGGCATTGTTGTACACACCTATCTTACACAAGATATCATTAGGTAATGAAAATTCAAAGATTTTCGTTACCTCGTCGTTGATTATGGATTGGTGTATTTGTTCCTTCGTCCACTTCTTCTTCTCGAGAGGTTCTCCTTCTTTATCCACCGGAGGAATAAAACCTACTTGTACACAATTCCAATTTACTAGGTTAGTCATAAGAAAATACTTCATTCTTACCTTCCAATAGGCGAAGTCGTCGCGATCGTAGAAGGGTGGAATCGTGATATCTTCTCCAAGTTGATCCATTCTCTAGCTCGTGCTCCCCCAGGTGTTAATCCGACGAAGAGCGACCTCACTCTGATACCACTTGTTAGGACTTTCGGACGCGGCTAGAGAGGGGGGGTGTGAATAGCCGACCCCAAATTCTCGTTTCTTCCTACAATTTAGGTTAGCGCAGCGGAAATAGACAGTAGAAACGAAGATGGAAAAGATCATACCTCAAACACGACGATATAACGAGGTTCGGAGATGATACTCCTACTCCTCGGCTTGTCCGTAAGGCGGACGGATCCTATCAATCCGTCGGTGGATGAGACCCTGGAAAACCGGCTAATAAGAACTCCTTCTGGGTGGAGAAACCTCACCACAATTCCTTTTGCAACAGCAATAATGAAGCACAAAGAATAGAGTAAGAAACAATGGACAATATGAATGTAAAAACACTACCAAGTTTGCTTGTCTTCTCGTTGTCGACTGGAGTCCGTTGATGAAGCAGCAACTTCACGGATCCAACAATAGCAGCTAGAGAACCAGTCGACGGAAGCTCACACGAAGCTTCAGAAAATGAAGAGCTCAGCAAAGCTCAGATCGCAGTCTTGAGGAAGAAGTAGTTAGTTTCCACCTTCACTGTAGAGGCTTATAAACTGCACTGCGAAGAAGACAAAGAAGAATCCATAAATCTAGCCGTTGAGTCACAACGGCTAAGCCTGGACCGATCAGGCTCCATCCTGATCGGTCCAGGAGGTCCCTGATCGGTCCACAGACCGATCAGGCATCGGTCCTGTATCCCTGATCGGTCTGTGGACCGATCAGGATATAGTTGGATCGGTCCATAGACCGATCCCCCCTTCTCTGAATCCCCTCGCTTCCTCAGATAACATCGCTTCCTGATCGTTCTATGGACAGATCAAATAACCCATGGAAAGCTTCTGTTGGGTTACTGATCGGTCACCAGACCGATCAGATAACTAAGTATCACTAGATCGGTCAACAGACCGATCCAATTTCCCAGCCTTAAACCTAAAGCCTTCCTGATCTAGAGAACGAGCTACCGAGCCCTCTCTGACCTAGTCCGGAGAACGAGCTACCGAGCCCTCTCCGACTTCCACGTCCGGTCTAGAGAATGAGCTACCGAGCCCTCTCTGACCTAGTCCGGAGAACGAGCTACCGAGCCCTCTCTGACCTAGTCCGGAGAACGAGCTACCGAGCCCTCTCCGACTTCCACGTCCGGTCCAGAGAACGAGCTACCGAGCCCTTTCTGACCTAGTCCGGAGAACGAGCTACCGAGCACTCTCCGATTCCATCCAGTCCAGAGAACGAGCTACCAAGCCCTCTCTGACTTAGTCCGGAGAACGAGCTACCGAGCCCTCTCCGACTCCATCCATTCCAGAGAACGAGCTACCGAGCCCTCTCTGACCTCCCATGCCAAGCTTCCATACTTGGACTTTTCCCCGTGCCAAGCTCCCTGCTTGGACTTTTCCCATGCCAAGCTCCTTGCTTGGACTTTTCCGTGCCAAGTCTCCATACTTGGACTTTTCCCGTGTCAGGTCAACTCAAGTCAGGTCAACCAGGTCAACCTTGACCAAAGGTTGCACCCACAATCCCCCAAGTTCCTATTCTTGTCAAACATCAACATACAACTTCTCTATTTTTGTCAAACATCAAAATATACCTCGAGTCAGGTCAACTCGAGTCGGGTCACCCAGGTCAACCTTGACCTAAGGTTGCACCAACATATATGTGATGTATGCCATGATATGCTAATTTTGTATGCGATGCATGTGTAGTTTAATCATGATTAGGTCTTTTTAAATATACCTACCAAAGTTTGATACTCACTACTATCTCAATCATTTGTAGTCAGGTTTATCAAAGCAAAGTGACTCATTTTATCTTAGTAGAGTGCGATAGGACAATATTGATGTCCGACTATTGAACTGTGTATGACTTAACTAAGTTGAGAACTTAGAGGCATATCCCATACAATGTAATTTAATTATACTAGTCTTGAGCGATTAGCCAAAGCTAAGTCAAGATGTGTTATAATGTGGATTTCATAAGATGGGCAAATGAACAAATAGTCTTGTTCGCCTAATGATATAAGAGTAACATATGATGTAATTGGTAAACATTGTCTACCTAAGTTATACAAATCTTGGGTGCTTAGCCACAGCTAGCTTAAGAAAAGGTATAATATGGATCTTGTTCAATTGATACACGTTGCCTACCTAAGTTATACTAAGTCTTGGGTGATTAGCCAAAGTTAACTCAAGATGAGGTATAATATTGATCTTGTCCCACATGAATGTTATCGCAATTGGATTTGAAGCTAGTAGTGTGGGTAAAACCACATCCATGCCTTGCTTCTACCAAAGCTTTACAATTTAGTAGGAGAATTATTTAATTAAAGTCCTAGTTAAATGATCAAAATATGATACTTATTTCTGTATTTTATTGTTGTAGATTACTATGTCATCAAATACGTCAAATACTCTCTCTCTCTGCGATCTGTCCTTAATAAGGATTAGCTCAATGGAGATAACTTCCTAGACTAGTATAGAAATCTTAGAATAGTTCTCAAACAAGAAAGAAAACTGTACGTCCTAGAACAGCTCATTCCTGAAGCACCCCCCACGACTGCTACTAGAGCTGATAATGATGCTTATAAGAAGTATCATGATGATGCATTAGATGTATCATGTCTTATGCTCGCCACCATAAACTCTGAGCTTCAGAAGCAACATGAGAACATGGATGCTTATGATATGGTTGAACATCTTAGACAACTATATCAAGGACAAGCAAGATATGAGAGATTTGAGAACCCCAAGGCTCTATTTCAATGCAGAATGCAAGAAGGAAGTCCTGTAGGGCCTTATGTGCTCAAAATGATCGAGTATGTGGAGAACCTACAACGATTGGGATTTCCACTAGGCTAAGAATTGGTCACTGACCTTATTTTACAATCATTACCTGAAAGTTATAGTCAATTTGTCATGAATTATAACATGAATGAAATTGACAAGTCATTGCCTGAGATGTTGAACATGTTGAGAACTGCTGAACTCAACCTTAAGAAGGTAAAGCCTAGTACCATTTTGATGGTGTCAAAGGGAAAAGGCAAGTGGAAGCCTAAAGGTAAGGGTAAGACCCAAGTCAAAGTCAAAGGCAAGACTCATGCACTGAAACCTAAAGACGGGGTAGCTAAGGAAGGAACCTGCTTCCACTATGGTGAAAAAGGACACTGGAAGCGGAACTGCAAGTTATACTAGAGGAAGTGAAACGGAAGAAAAGTGAGATTTATGCCTTAGGTATAAATGTTATAGAAGTTAGTCTATCTATTTCTTCTTCTTGGGTATTAGATACCGGGTATGCATCTCACATTTGTACTAATGTGCAGGGGCTGAGAAATAGTAGATCTTTGACAAAGGGCGAAGTGAACCTACGAGTAGGCAATGGTGCAAGAGTTACTGTTATAGCTATAGGAACATATTCCTTATCTTTGCCCACTGAGTTTGTTTTAGAACTTGAAGAGTACTGTTATGTGTCTGCCTTAACTAAGAAGATCATCTATATTTCTTGTTTGGACAAGAAAGGATTCTCATTTGTAATAAAGGACAAATCTTGTTTTGTTTATTTCAATGAAATATTCTATTATAGTGCACATCTCATGAATGGACTCTATGTTCTAGACTTTGACAACCCTATCTATAATATAAATATCAAACGGTTCAAGTCTAATGATTTGAACCAAACATATCTCTGGCATTGTCGCTTAGGCCACATAAATGAGAGCCGCATATCCCAACTCCATAAGGATGGACTTTTGGACTCATTTGATTTTGAATCATATGAAGTATGCGAATCTTGTCTTCAAGGCAAGATGACAAAAATTCCATTTAGTGGACATAGCGAAAGAGCTAATGACTTGTTAGGACTTATACATACTGATGTATGCGGCCCTTTCAGGATAGCAGCTAGAGAAGGCTATCATTACTTCATTACTTTCACTGATGATATTAGTAGATATGGCCACGTGTATCTGATGAGACACAAGTTAGAATCCTTTGAAAAGTTCAAAGAATTCAAGAATAAAGTATAAAACTAACTTGGTAAGCGTATTAAGATACTTCAATCAGATCGAGGTGGGGAATACCTTAGCTAAGAATTTCATGACCATCTCATTGAGTGTGGGATCATATCTCAACTTACTCTACCTGACACACCACAATTGAATGGTGTATTAGAAAGGAAAAATCGTACTTTATTAGATATGGTACATTTGATGATGTGTCAAACAGAACTTCCTACTTCTTTTTGGGGATATGCTTTAGAGACAACCACTTTCACACTTAACCGCATTCCATCTAAGGTTGTCATAAAGACACAATATACAATATGGACTGGGAAGAGTCCCAAGATATCTTTTATGAAGATTTGGGGTTGTGAGGCTTATGTTCGATGACAAGTCTCAGATAAACTAGGACCCAAATCAGAAAAGTACTACTTTGTAGGATATCCCAAGGAAACAAAGGGATATTACTTTTATAATCCCACACAAGGTAAAGTGTTTATTATCAAAACTGGTGTCTTTCTAGAAAAGGAATTCATTTCTAGAAAAACTAGTGGGAGTCAAGTAAATCTTGAAGAAATTCAAAATACACAAACTAGCACCGAAGCCTTAATGGAAATTAATAAGGTGCTTAAACGTTTTGCCATGGAGAATTCCAAGAAGGGATTCTTGCCGATGTTATATGGTGTGAGTCTTTTGAAGACTCAATACCCCTCTTCTAAGAAAGAAAGGAACTGTATGGATCATATTCCTTATGCATCTGCTATAGGGTCTATCATGTATGTCATGCTTTGTACTGACCCAGATGTCTCGTATGATTTAAGCATAACTAGCAGATACCAGTCAGATCCAGGTGAAGGTCATTGGATAGCAGTCAAAAATATTCTTAAGTACTTAAGAAGTACTCAAGATTATTTCTTGATCTTTAGAGGTGATGAAGAGCTTGCTGTAAAGGGTTACAACGATGCTAGCTTCCAAACTGACAAGGATGATTACAGATCGCAGTCAGGGTATGTGTTTTGCTTAAATGGTGGTGCTGTGAACTGGAAGAATTCAAAGCAAGACACAGTAACTGATTCTACAATAGAGGCCGAGTACATTGCTGCTTCAGCTGCAGCAAAAGAGGCTGTTTGGATTAGGAAGTTCATCACAGAGCTTGGTATTGTTCCTAGTATAGCGAACCCAATAGACCTCTATTGTGATAACAATAGGGCTATTGCACAAGCTAAGGAATCTCGCTCTCATCAGAGATCCAAACACATACTACGACGATTCCATCTCATTCGAGAGATCATCGAAAGAGGAGATGTGAGGATAGGTAGAGTCCTGACCGATGCTAACATTGCAGATCCTTTGACTAAAGTTTTGGCACAGAGGAAGCATGATGGTCACACTAGGTCAATGGGTATTCAATATCTTAGTGATTGACACTAGTGCTAGTGGGAGATTGTTAGTATTAGCCCTAGTACCAATTATGAGATGATTGTAAAAGACTTATTTTATATCATATATCATTATTAATAAAAGGTAAAGTTGGTTATTATATTTATTTCAGTTTAGTGCTAATTGAATAAGTATAATAATGTCCTGGGTAGTAGGTTCTTATCTACAACATATCAATTAGTTGAATTGATAGTGAGATATTGTAGATATACATAGAACACTACTCTTAACTATTCATAGTCAAGCATTAATATGCAAGGATAATATTAAAGCGTTGAGACTAGCATGTAGGTCATTAGATAACTTAATCTCATAAGTCATGGATATGAGATATCAGGTTGACACATGGGTACATATTAGAGAATATATACTGAATGACTCACCATGAGAATATTTCATGGATCGTTATATGAGTGTCATAAATATTCTCATGTGACTATTGGTATGAATAGTCCTTAGACCTGAAGTCACTACAATTCTCTACATAAGGAGTTGTGTACTTTAGTATCGGTAAACGTCACCTGTAACAAGGTGGATAATAAAGTCGATCATTGGGTATGCAATGAATTATGCAGAGGGATGTGAGTGATGTAGATGAGATTTATCCCTTCCATATGACGGAAGCGATATCTGTGGGCCCCTTGATTAGTAGGACACAAGAATACATGACCATGCTCAAATGAGTCAATATACGATATTGAGCTTATTTGATTGAGTGTGTCTACTTAGAGATCAAGAAATACAAAGATTAATAAGAGGATAACACATTCTATGCCTCATTGATTAATCTAGATATCAAGGATAGAAGCATTGAGTCATACAAGATAATAGACACGGAAAGGTTAGGTCAGATCTCGACATTCTCGTCACTTGGGTAGCAATGATGTATTGATAGATGCCACTCATTGCTTATGTTTCTAAAATGATTTTAGATACATTGCCAATGTTACGAGAGCCTATTGGGTCACACACAAAGAACATATTGATTTGGAGATGGATTATGGAGTTAAGTTTAATTCGAATTATACACATTGAGTTAGACTAGAATGAATTCGGATTACACTTATTGAGTAATGGGTTAGACTCATTGGTTTATTGGGTTAATGGCTTATTGGGTTAATGGTTAATCCAATATTCTAAATCCAACCCATTAAGATTAATGAATATTAATAGAGATTAATATATCATTAATCAAAAGGAAGATCAAAAAATAAAAATATTTTGTATTCATTGGATGAATACAAAAGTCATTTGTAAAAATAACCTTTAGGTGAAGTAACCTTTGTGGTAAAATAACCTTTTTGGTAAAGTAACCTTTTTGGTGAAGTAACCTATTTGGTAAAGTAACCCTTTTGTGAAGTCATCTTATATAGATGAAGTGACCTTTTGGTTGGATGTGCTCTTCTTGGTTTTTGCTCTTCTTCCTTCTTCCACTCTTGGCCAAAACTTCCACAAGAGGTTGCTAGCACAACCTTTGGTTGTTTCTTTCTCCATTTCGTGAGTTCGTGAGATAGATGGAGAATGTGTTCGTGTGGATACCATAGAAACATGGACGTGTTGATCGCACTGAGATCTATATCCTAAAGAAACGTTGCTGTCGGGATTGCGAAGGGCATACAACAAAGGTATAACTTTCTCATGTAGAAAATTAGTACTTAGTATATGATTTCCTTTTGCATGGATCTTCTGGATAGAAACTTATTTTTCCACTGTGCTTTTCGGTGTGTTTAGCGCAAGAGAAAGCTAGGAAAGTGTTACAAGAGTTGTAGTTTAAATTGTTGATTATTTCCAAGCTCCAGGAGTCTTTTTATAGCCTTTGGAAAACTCTATCCGATACTGGAAGGTACCTCCAAGATGGTCCATGGCGCATTCCATCAAAAAAGTTTTATCCATTGAAGATAAAACTCTATCTTCACTAACGGTCACTAGAAGACACTTTCTATAGGCTGGAAGGTGCCTTTGCACTATTCATCATAGGTGTCTTCCAAGCCATGGAAGACATCTTCCACAAGGCATGATAGATACAGTAACAAGGACACAACGAACCAGGTCTGGGGGTGTGGACCATGGCCACCCGTGGGACTGATCGGGGATCCTGACTAGGCGGGAAGGGAGGTCGGATTTCCTGGGCACGTGGAAGAGGTTGAGCCAGTGGCTGGGGTGCTCTTTTCTCTGGCTTGTTGACTGAGGAAGCCGTTCTATCAGCCTTCCTTCGCGCCGTTTGTGCTTTCTCCACATTGATATAACTGGCAGCTTTCTCCAACATTTCATCGAAATTCTTCACAAGACTCCTGATAAGGTCTCTAAAGAATTCCCCTTGTACCAATCCATCGGAGAAGGCGCTCATCAGTATCTCGAAAGTGGCAGAGGGGACATCCTAAGCCACTTGATTAAAGCACTTAATATAACTCCTTAAAGGCTCAGCAGATCCCTGCTTGAGGGCGAAGAGGCAGTGGTCCATTTTTTGATATTTCCTGCTACTAGAGAAGTGACGCAGGAAAATAGTTTTGAAGTCCTGAAACATGTGATGGACCCGTGTGGCTGTAATACCCCGGTTCTGAGATTCTGGTTAAGTATGGCTTAAAAGGTTAGATGGTACTATCCATATCATCAAGGTGCACCTTCTTTTTCGTAAACTCAAACTTAATAACTCTAAAGTTAAGCGTGCTTGGTTTGGAGAAATCTGAGGATGGGTGACCTCTTGGGAAGTGTTTCAGGGTGCATGCGAGTGAGGACAATGCACGCTGAAAAGACCTCCGGTGGTTTGTGGAGCTAGTCGTCAACACGATGGTCAATTCTAGTGGCGTGCCCGGTTCGGTTCGGGTGGGGCCCGCCCGGGCCGAGGCGTTACAGATGATATTAGAGCGACCTTGCGACCGTGAGTGCGCCCATGGCAGGAGCACCCAGGGCACCACCTAGTGAGGGAGATTCTGGGATTTGTTTGTGGTGTGATTCATGGTTACACAACGAGGACGTTATGTCTTTAAGTGGGAGTGATTGTAATACCTCGGTTCTGAGATTCTGGTTATGTATGACTTAAAAGGTTAGATGGTACTATCCATATTACCAAGGTGCACTTTCCTTTTCGGAAGCTTAAACTTAAGAACTCCAAAGTTAAGCGTGCTGGGCTTGGAGAAATCTGTGGATGAGTGACCTCCTGGAAAGTTTTCCAGGGTACATACGAGTGAGGACAAAGCACGCTTAAAGGAGCTCCGGTGGTTTGTGGAGCTAGTCGTCAACCCGATGGGCAATTCTAGTGGCGTGCCCGGTTCGGTTCTGGTGGGGCCAGCCCAGGCTGGGGCGCTACAATGGCAGTCCATCAAATCATTTCTGCGCTGAGCTAGACAAAGTGTTCAGGAATATCCGGCATTTAACAGCATCGCTATATTGATGCAACAGCGCCGCGTTCCTAAATTTGCGAAGATGATCCTCAATGTCCTTGCTACCGTCATATTCCTCGATAGCAGGGGGTTTGTACCTTTTAGGCAGCTTCTCTTCTAGTACCCTTAGGAAGAAAGACACTTGCTCTTCAGGTTCTATCTAGGGCTCTTCCCTGAGGACAATAGTTTTTCCCTTCTTAGAATCCCTTGGCGGGGAACTCTCCGCCATAGAAGCTTGCGGTTGCTCTTTCTTTTGGTTGTAGCCCCCAGGATCCCGCTGATAGAAACCCAGACCGAGCTCCCTATAGAAGGCAGGGAGAAATTCCTCAGGCTACTTTTTCTTAGATCCTCGATCGAAATATTTGTGGAATATTTGGAAACTTCAGGCATCTTGTGCAGTCGGGAAACGGTAGTTTGTTTTGCTGAAGCTGCACGCCTTTTGACATCTTTGAATAGCTCATAGTCTCCAGCGGTCATGGTCACATTGATTTTGCCAGTCTTGTCCATCTTCACGCTCCAGAACGGGTAGATGTGTGCCCACAGACGACGTCAAATTGATCCCGTCCGAAATCTGAGTCAGATGGAGGTCGGTGTTGGTGTCATATTCCCCAGGTCAAGGTTGACCAAGTTGACTGAGCTTGGACTGAGTCAAGCTCGAGTCTTGATGTTTGAGTTTCGATGTTTGACAATACATGGAGATTGCAGTTGCAATTGTTCATGTGGTGAGATTGTGAAAGAGAGTCAAGTAGGTCAAGGTTAACTAGATACTTGACTGAAAATTCCTGGTGAGTGAAGCCAGGTGAAAATCCTGGTGAGTGAAGCCAGGTGAAAGTCCTGGTGAGTGAACCTAGGCAGTATGAGAAATCCTGGTGAGTGAAGTCAGGTGAAAGACCTAGTGAGTGAAGCTAGGCAGTATGGGAAGTCCTAGTGAGTGAAGCCAGGCAGATTGAAAGTCCTGGTGAGTGAAGTCAGGTAGATTGAAAGTCCTGGTAAGTGAAGCCAGGCAGATTGGAAGTCCTGGTGAGTGAAGCCAGGCAATTAAGAAAAGTCCAAGTAGGTCAAAGTTTTGACCGGATACTTGGCACGAGAAAATCCAGGTGGATCAAGGTTGGCCGGACACCTGGTGGTGAAAGTCCAAGTAGGTCAAAGGGATTGACTGGATACTTGACACGAGGAGGAAAAGTCCAAGTAGGTCAAAGGGATTGATCGGATACTTGGCACGAAGAAAAGTCCAAGTGGGTCAAAGGGATTGACCGAACACTTGGTGAGCGAGTTCTAGCAGGTCAAGGGTGACCGGATGCTAGGCATGATGTACCAACAGGTCATAGGTGATCGGATGTTGGTTTAGGGGGTTTTGGACTTGATTTTAGGCAAAATCAAGGAGCTAGATCGATCAGGCGATCAATTGGTTCATGCCCAATCGATCGGCCGATTGATTGGGTGAGTCTCTGCGACAAGCTTCCTCCCAATCGATCGGTGGATCGATTGGGAGAGACTCGTAATCACACAGAACAGCGCTGGATCGATCAGCCGATCGATCCAAAGCTCCCAATCGATTGGGCGATCGATTGGGAGGTGCGATTCTGCGCAATAATCCCTGAATCGATCGGTGAATCGATCCAAGTGCTTCCTGAGAGCACAGAGGTGCTCTGGATCGATCAACCGATCGATCCAAAGCCTTCCCGATTGATTGAGAGCAATCCAATCGATTGATATCCGACCGTTGGCGCTGGATAAAGCCGTTGGAGTGCGATTCCTTCGCCATCGATCGCACTGTTCATTCCCGATCAACACAGCGATCTTCGAGGGTTCTTCTCCAGAGCTCACCGCCAGTTCTTGAAGCTTCTTGGAGCAGCATTTCCAAGGTCAAGAGGCATCCCAAGCAAGAGGAAGAAGCTAGCTAGGGTTTATTGTACACAATCTTGTAAGATTTACTTGTATTTGCTTCTTCTTCTCTTTTTGTTTGTTGTGTGAGTTTGTAAAGGCTTCTCCACCTTCGGTAGTTACCGTAAAGGAGTGTTTTCATAGTGAAGAGTCCTCGTGTGTGTGGATACTTGGATTAGTTACCTCATTTTGATATGGATACCAAGTAAATCCTTTGTGTTAGCATTCTATGTTTTGTTTCTTGTATTTCCGCTGCATATCATTGAAGAAACAAGCAACGAAAAGCATGAGGAGCGCGACGAGCTATTCAACCCCCCCCCCCCCCTCTAGCTATATTTTGGTCCCAACAGTCGGCTGCGCTATTGCTGGCGTTAACGGAGGGCGGTGGAGACTTCCTACGAGTACAGTGTTGCACGAGCAGGTTCCACGGGTTGCTGACGGGGGTTGATGATGAGGATGATGAAGCAATAGTTTCTTGCACACACGCAGACTACCACCCTCCACGTTAGGGACCAAGAACTAGGGAAAAAGTCACCGGAGCATGCCCTCCAACGCTCAAGTTAGGTTCTTTTCCCCAGAAGAACAGTAAAAATTACAGAAAGTAGAAGACAGATGTGAAAAGTTGAGTGAGTGTACCTGCGTATGGGAGAGGACACCCTTTTTTATATGACAATGCGTACTTTTGGTCTTTGGCAAATGTCAGGGAATGTCGGGTGTCGGACCTTGTCTGGGGCTAAGTGACGCATGCCATCCTTTAATAAGTTACAGGAAGGTTCTCTTAGCAGCGAGTCACAGACCACTGGAATATACCCTGACACACAGTAGTTATTCTCTGACAGATGGTTACAATTCTCTGGCTTAGCTGTCGTGTAGTGCCTTACCTACCTGAAGGGAAAAGCTTTTGATGACTAGCCATCTAGGAACTCAGCCTAGGTATAACTGAGTAACATGTGAGAAGATCTGTCCAGGAAATCCAAACCGGTCTGTCCACACCAGCATATCCTAACCTGTATATTTCGACCCGTATATCCTGACCTATATAACTTGGTCTGCCTATCCTAACCTGTATATTCTTACCTGCAAGCATGATATGCGTATCTTGACTAGTATGACCTAACATGTAAGTCCTGACCTGTAAATCCTGACCTGTATATTCTCACTTGCAAGCGTGATCCGCATATCTTGACCAGTATGACCTAACCTGTAAGTCTTGATCTATGAATCATGACCTGCATAGCTTGATCGGTAAGTCCTGATCTGTAAATCCTGACCTGTATATTCTCACCTGCAAGTGTGATCTGCATATCTTGACTAGTATGACCTGACCTGTAAGTCCTAATCTGTGAATCCTGACCTGCATAGCCTGACCGGTAAGAAGTCCTGATCTGTAAATCCTGACCCGACTCATCAAGTTCTTATACATATATTCTGATGTGAGAAAACTAGCCCGGTAGAGATGATTCCTGCTCCTCCTTCCCTATTCTTTGTGTTACCAGTCCGACTTCCTGCCCTGGACATATCGACCTAGTACCCATTCTGCATTCCCTACTTGGGTATCTTGCCCTGGCATCCATGCTGAACTCCCGACCTGGGTATCCCGACCGATCATCCTGACTGAATTCCCACCCTGAGCCTTTCGCCCGAGTAACCTGTCTAAATTCCCGACATTGCCTTTTGACTGTCACGTTCCCTTGACTTCTGACCGCCACGTCCCCTTGACTTCTGACCGTTCCGTCCCCTTGACTTTTGATCGCCACGTCCCCTTGACTTCTGACTGCTACATCCTCTTGACTTCTGACTGTCACGTCCTCTTGACCAGACCCTACCCTTGTGCAGCGTATCATATCTTTTAATATAACACAATAGAGAACGAAATCATCATTATTGTAAAGACAATCATTATCCTCTACATTGCATCATTTTCTAAATAATTACTCTCTCTCTCTCTTTTATTTTTTTTCTAGATATCTTGCTCATTCTCTCGGAACGATGTAGTGACTGGCGTATGAGGTGTTACTAATTTGAGGTTTGGGGTTTGAATATATGTCTCCTTCATGTGCCAGTTACCATTCCAAGAGCTAGTAACCACCTATGATTTATTTCTTCTATGTTGACCCTGAAGTAAATTGACAAAGACACTGAGGACGAATGTAATCATCTTTATTAACTTTCAAGAGCGTAATCATCTTTTACTAACTTTAACTTATGTTATTTATTCTGTGTTATACTTCTGCACCATTGATACGGTGCATGTTTTGTGGGGTCGATAGGATGATGTGGTTATGAGTCAAGGCTACAAGAGGGTCAGAAGTCAAGCTGACCTGGAGGTCAGGAAGGTCAAGAGTCAAGCCTCCGTGGCAGGTCAGCAGTCAAGCTGACGTGGAGGTCAGGAAGGTCAGAAGTCAAGCCGCTATGGCCGGTCAGCAGTCAAGCTGATGTGGAGGTTAGGAAGGTCAGAAGTCAAGCCGCTGTGGCCGGTCAGCAGTCAAGCTGACATGGATAGCAGGAAGGTCAAAAGTCAAGCTTACGTGGCCAAAGTCAAAGTCTCAGTGGACGGGGCGGTCAAAGGAGGGGATTATAAGACCAGCCCTGATAGTGGGTAATAAACGGACCCTCGGGCCAGGTATAGCTGAGGACTGAGACTGCAAGTAAGCGGGTCTGGGCACAGACCCCGCGTGTAGGTCGGGACATCCAAACTAAGGATCACAGGTCTGGACACAGACTTGTCGTGCAGGTCGGGACATCCAAGCCAAGGATCACAGGTCTGGACACAGACTTGGCGTGCAGGTCGAGACATCCAAGCCAAGGATCACGTCTGGACAGACTTAGCGTGCAGGTCGGGACATCCAAGCCAAGGATCATAGATCCGGACACGGACTTGACGTGCAGGTCGGGACATCCAAGCCAAGGATCATAGGTCCGGACATGGACTTGGCGTGCAGGTCGGGACATCCAAGCCAGAGATCAGAGGTCTGACACAGACCCAGCGAGCAGGTCGGGATGTACAAGCCATGGACAGCAACAAACAGTAAACGGGTCGGGACATAGACCCAGCGGGCAAGTCGGGATGTACAGGCCATGGATAGCAAAACAGTAAATAGGTCGGAACATAGATCTAGCTGGCAGATCGGGACATACAAGTCGGATAATAATATATAAAAGCAGGGCGGGTATAGATCTCGGAAGGCAGACTAGGTGTCCAGAAGTTACAAGACGAACAAGCCAAGGAATCGTAACCGCTTGTCAGAGAATGTCAGAGAATAATCAGCATGTCATGGAATATTCTCACAGACAGGGTTCATTACCCCTTTTGATTCCATCGTCAGCTTATAAAAAGGTGCCACCTGTCATCCACTGCCAGACAAAGCCTGACAGCCGACATTCCCTGACACCATCAGGCCCAGAAACTTCCGTTGCAGTATAAAAAGGGAGGCTTTGTCCCTTGCGTAGGGATGCTCACTCGTCATTTTATCACTAGTCTCTACTTTTCATTCTTTCTCTGTGATTTCTAGGGAAAAAGTACCTGACTTGAGCGTCGGAGGGCCTGACCCGGGGATTTTTTCCCTGGTTTCTGATTTCTAACGACTGGGTGGATTTGTCTGAGTGTGCGCAGAACAACAGCGTCATCGTCCTGGTCATCTATCGCCTTCGGCTGCCCGTGTGAACCTTTTTAGGAGGGTACTCTGTAGATCCAGCGCTTCAACGACTCTTTGTCAACTTTCCGCCCAACAAGATCCACCTTCATCCGACTCAACTTCCGGACAGGATCAACCATCTTCATCATTTTCTTGGTACCTAATTTGCCTTTGAATGATTTTGTCTAATTTGCACATTAATTAAAATTCACATTGTCTGGACAGACTTTAAACCTTTTGATTGAAAGCAACAAGATGCATAGATAGTTCTAGAGTCTTATAGATGACCACACAATTCATATTATTTTTCAAACAAAAATTGCCCACACAATTATTCATATCACGTTTAATATGCAAAAACATCGACCATATACATATTTATACTTGGAGGCGACGATCACCAAGAAACAGCGCGCACATGAAATATCATCACCAGCTGAAGCTAATGGATTCAAAATGCAGGTTATCTGCAAGACCAGAAGAACAAATGTCTGCTACTTCATGGCGCAAACCACGTGGACCGCTTGCCATGACCCCAACATTCGATCCATCGCACTCCAACAGCATCTCTGCAATTTAACATCCCATTTGGTTTCAAGTTAAGATGATGAGCAGCAATTCAATCAGAATCATATAATTAAATTTGAAGAGAACCATGGGAAAGTCTTACTTTTGAGTGGTGGTCTTCCTCCAAAATGCACTTTAGTGGCCTTGACAAGTGATTCTTGGGGAAGGCTTTCCAACTCCCTATCTCCATTGTGGAGCCAGGAACTGGGAGAAGTCGTCGGCGTCGGCACATCGACACTCTGTATCTGTTTCGCTTCCCTAGAGTTCCCTTCCTTGTTCACCATAACTGCCAAGCTCGCAGTGACCATTATGCAAATGCATATGAAGAGCAAATTTAAAGTCGACCTTGCAGCATAAGAGTAGATTTCGTCCGTGTTGTGGTCGATTGGGTATATGTAGAAACGTTGGAGAATGCCTATGAGCAGAAGGAATGCCACAAATGAGGACGCCACCACCGCACCCAACCAGAGCCAGCCGTTGGGACCAAGAACTGGAGCAAGGGGAGTGTCCGACGGGAAGGGCTTGAACCAAACACTTCGGATGCTATTCTGCGCGCCATCGGACGATTTCGGCTTCTCGCGAGTTACGAAGGCTTCGATTTGAAGGTCCAAGCGGGAAAGGTCTGAGACATTTCCAGAAATGGGGAGTAGGAGATCGAGCATGGTGAGGTCGGCTGAGGTCTTGAATGCGCTGATGAGGAAGACGGCAGGGATTGGAACGTTGAGAGTGGTTCTTCGGTATACCAGTTCGCGGATAATTGAAATGAAGGGTGTGATTCCACTTCCACCGCTCACTAGAACTAAGGAATCGTACCTGCATATTTTTGTACTACAAGATTCAGCACTTTAAAGAATTGAAAACCAGAGGAAGTGATCGATCGTGATGTGTATAGAAATTAACCTCAGGAAGTGCTTCGACATGGGACCGTAGGGTCCTTCGACTTTAACATGGAGACGATCTTGGACATGGGGCGTAGCCAAAGTTGCGTAGAGCTTTTGAGTCCAGGACCCTTCTTTCTTGATGATCAGAGACAGCCTTTCGGGTTCCAAGTTGCTGCTGGAGGTCACCGTGAATGGGTGCCACTGGAGTGGTGAAACACCTGGGACGTTGATGAAAACGGTGCTCAGTGGCTCAAAAGTAAGTCCTGCAGATTAACACATGATCAGGTTGATTATATTAATCGAGAACAATGAAGAATCAATAAGTGGTACATAAATAAATATAATAAAATCACAGACTTGGGGATTTCGCGAAGTTCAGCTCGATCGCCTCGGACGGCAAAAGGCGAGCTGAGACTAGCCTGGCATTGTTTCTCGATTGCAGGAGTCGCAAGAAACGGTCGATCATGAAAAGGTAAACACCGGGAAGGATCATGCAGAAGTGAGCGGTGCCGACGTGCATCATGTAGAAGATTAGGAAGACTACGTAGAGCTGGTGCGTGTAGAAGAAGAGCTCGAACATCTTGCGCCTTATGCGGGGAATTGTCGTCGCCCACATAAGTAATCCGGCAAGCAGGGCTATTTCTCCGGCCACATTGGCGACGTCGGCGTTGGCCCATTTCACCATCTGCTATAGTCGAAATAACTCTGTCCTTAATTATCTTCTCAAGACTAGTTGCTAATTAATTAATGCTGTTAATTACCTCATCTATCTGGTGGGTGACTGCCCAGTAAATTATATAGCACACGCCATGCGCCGTGAAGACAGCCAAAGTGATATGCCCGAGCCAGACGTGGTATCTGATGCTGGATTCCGAAGTGAGGCCGAGGAGCGGCAAGATTGACGATCCGCGAGTGACAGGGAAGAAGAGGAAGGCGCAACAGAGGTCCCCAACCAACCCCAACCGAATTGCCGCACTGTCTAGCTTTTCTTGCCACCTGCATGCATGGGAATCACATACAAATGGTAGGTATATATATCTACGTAATATATAATATATGGCTTAATTAGTCTCACAATTTCTCTCCGTCAGAAGATTGTAGTCTGGAGAATCCTGTAACAAGGTACTCGGAGTAGAACCAGATGAGCAGCCCCAAAAACATCAAGCATAAGGTTAACTCTATTCCAGAAACGATTCCAAGCGGCCAATTCACAAGCACAGGCCTCTTCCATACCAATCTAGTACTACTGATTGACCTGTACCTCTGACAATTATTGTCATTTCTCTTCACGAGATGGAGATAAATACAGCCAATCACCGAAATGAACAGGATTGGAAATGTGTAGATCAAGATGTTGGTTCCTGCACACAGTGTCAATTAATATACGTCAGAGGTGCAAGTTATATGGAACGTTGAAATTAATCAAACACCTTGCCGCCCAAAATACGTAGAGTCAGTTTTTGTCCGGAGCGGAGTCGACCAGGTGTTTCTGTACGTATTCGTAGGCATCATGATCCATATCATGAGCCAGCCGAGGAACACGACAGTCACAAGAAGCTGCATTGCCTTGATCAAGGCCATCGCTAGCTCTTCTACTCGATCGATTATCAAGCTTTGGTTTGTTAATGTTTTCGATACACCACCAGATGCCCGTTTTATATACTGAAATTTAAGGTGACAAAAGAAAAAAAGAGAAAGGCATGATTCATGTCGTCCCCCATCCATCCTCGCGTCAATCAATCCACCTGCGTCCGTTTATTAACAGGCCGCCATTCTAGGTCAACTCTATTCCTTGTAGGCTAACAGTTGACTTCTCCATTAACTAATATTCTGAGGAAGCACATGCAGTGGAGCAGCAAGTGATATCACATCCCTCCACCGTTTTCATTCCTTTTTCTACTCCATTTCATTCCGTTCCCGTTGCTCTGTTTCAAGTGAGGTCACTTCTGGGAAAGATACGGTTGCTGTATAGGTGACGTGGCGGCTAATGGTTGGATGGTTGAGAATTTAGTGTGGCGGATGGGAGCGCAGGTCGCCCAGCTCAATCGGGCTCGTGACGGACATCACCGTGCGCGTGTGGGGCTCGAGCATTTGTGGATACCGTGGCACGTGGAAGCATTTGATTGGCCGTTAAATCGGCATTTCTAATTAAAGGGCTTTGACTTTATGCTTATATGCCCTCAGCAAAGGTAAGATTTATATACGAGGTCCAGAACGGCATTGTAAGTCTATATATTGTGCTGTACTCTGACACGATGGATAATCTCATGTCTCAACTAAAGCGTTTAGACATAATTATTGCATTTGGTTTGACAATATCTAATATGGTAATTTTTGTTAACCAGAATCTAGAATTTTTTATCCTCAAATTAAAATGTATGTATATACATACATGTAATTAATATACACAGATGATATTACTAAAATACCCATGTGTACACTTACATATATTGATTCTAGCTGACCAGATTCTGACAATTTAACATTAACCTATTTAATATTATCATACAATTTATTCTTTAATCATAGATACGAATTTTAGTCCTCTCTTTCGATCCTCTCTATTTGGCAACATCTCGAGGGAATGTAATGAGACATCAAACTGTGTCATAAGGTCCAGGACCAAGACTGAATCATCATAAAATCTCATCTTCATTGAAAGTCACGCTTGTCCCCTTTCGACCACCTACAATTGCAGTCACAGAGGGGGGAAGGGAATTAGCCAATCTAATTAGGATTAGACACTACATGTTGATGTGTTGATTATGAGGCTAAAGTGGGGCATTGTCATCTTAAATGATGATAAATAATCTAGGGGCGAAAGAATAATAGGATACATCACGGCCGTCTCAAAGTTACATTCTTTGAAGCTCTAAGTAAAAAAAAATTAAAAAAAAAACCTTTAACATTAATGTTTTTAAAATTTTCCTTGACAATTTTTCATTCAGATTTGGGACGAATGGATTTAATTTTTTTTAAAAAAAATAAAAAAATAAATTTTTAAAAATAGATTTTTATATAAAATTAATTTTTTTAATGTAAAATTATTGATTAAATATTTATATTCAAGTTTTGATAATATTTTTTTTAATGGAGAAAATTGTTAAATTATTTAATTTTTTTTATAAAACACACCCTGTGAAAGAATTATGAAGGCTCTCTTTCATAGATAGATCATTTATAACAAATTATAAAAATAAGTAATCAGTTAAAGAATTGCCATATACAAGACCAAGTTAACGATCCATGGTCAATATAAACTAGCATCAAGACACATGGAAAGTCTATACCTCTTAGAAGACTAAATGTGATAATAAGATTGACCATGTGATACATGGACATAATTTACTAAATGTGATAATAAGATTGACCATGTGATACATGTACATAATTTACAACCTTAACACTGTTCAACGACAAAGGCATCTTTCTATTATAACGATCTGATCCTTCGGTCTATTTGGTGATTTTTCATGTCGTCGATCGTCAACCCTCGGTCATGTCATTACTTACTAGGTCTTTCCACCCCTGACCAGTGAATTTTTATTTTTCCCAGGATTCGAACTCTAGATCTCCAGGCTTAAGTAATAGAGTTTATGAATCCTGGTAGCCAAGTGAGCGACGCTCACTTGGCTACCAAAATTCATAAACTCTAGTACTTAAGCCTGGAGGTCTAAAGTTGGAATCCTGGGGAAGACAAAAATCCACTAGCTAGGGGTGGAAAGACCTAGTGAATAACGGCACGCCCGAGGGTCGACGGTCAACGACATGACTAGTCGCCAAATGGTCCGTCAAATGGGCTGAAGGGTCGGGTCGTTACATATGCAATAGATGTGCAAGAAGTTATCTGGTTAAGAAGATTGCTGAAACATCTAAATATTGCTGAGAATAGTGGGAGTCCTGTTATAGTGTTCTGTGATAGTTAAGCTACTATAGATTTTTCCAAAGATCCCAAATATCACAACAAAGGTACATATATAGAAATTAAGTATAATTTTATAAGAGATATTGTTGACAAGAAAAAGATAGTTCTTGAGTACATCCCTACATATAATATGCTTGTAGATCCTTTTACTAAGTCATTGACTAAAGAGTCGTTTCAAGTATATGAAAAGTTTTTGTGACTTAGTAAAATGTAACACGTTGTAGAATGTCATAATATATTCAGTGCATATGTTATTACCTTTTGGATTAAAGTCTTGATAAGTATATTGGCAGGATGAGATTGGTCCACTTACATGGACAATCATCTCTATTTGTTAAGTATAAATAGAGATAAAAATGTTACTTATAGGACAACTTATGTAGCTATGAATAGAGACATACCCATAAGTTAAGATTGTCTTAAAAATTGTATCAAGATGAGATAATTTATCTAATAATCAGAGTAAATGAACCCACCATTTACTGAATCTGAGCCAGATTAGAATTCATATGTTAAATTCAGGATTAGACATTAGGTATGTCTAAATCAAAATTTGTACGATGTTAAATTTTGAGAAAAATATATACTCGTTTTAGTAAAAAGAAAAATATCATTGTTGGTGCGGGAAGCATCCGATGATCAAACCTGTGTTTTGATTATGTTAAAGGGTCCAAAGTTAAGCTGTTTTGTTATCTAACAAGTTTGATTGAGATTGTAGGAAAGTCCTTAGACAAAAGTCCTAGCTGCAGTTAGGCAGATAGAAAACCCTAGGAGGTAGTAACCCTAAGTCCTAGGGGGTGGTAACCCTAGGTGAGGAAAAGTCCTAGTTGCGGTTAGGCAAAGGGAAAACCCTAAGGGGCGGTAACCCTAGGTCCTAGGGGGTGGTAACCCTAGGCAGAAAGTCTTGGCGGGTCTAGAGCTTCTGGCAAAATCCTAGGGGACGGTAACCCTAGGTTGAAATCCTGATGTTGCGAACCGGGTGAAAGACTGGATGGGTCGTGGAGCGGATGCCCATCATGAAGACCAGAAGCTTTGGACGCTGAGAAAAAGTCCAGTTGGTTTGGAAGATCAACTAGAAATAGGTAAACTCTCCTAAGTGGAGTAGGTGAGGATGCGTTCCCCGGTGAGGGAACAGTAGGCGTCGGTTTGACCTAGGGTTTCCGGATCAAAATCTGAAGTCAGAATCAGACAGTCCAGTGACTGTCATAATTACTTTCATTTGTCTTATTTTATTGTACTAACTTTGTTTTGTAAGGTATACTTTGTTTGTAGACTAACGTATCTTGCAGGGAATGAAAAAGTACTAAAAGCTTGGATAATCAGTGTCCGAGATACCCTCCATGGAGCTTGGAAGCGCCTCGGATGCCTTGGCCGAAGCAGCACAGGAAGCAGGTCGAGGGCACCCTCCATAGAGCTTGAGGCCGACCTAGACGGGGGATGGAAGGCACCCTCCATGGGCTTGGAGGCGCCCTCGGGCGGATAAGCTACAGGCGAAGCAGAGCTTATCCACACTGCGGATCCGGCGGGGTTGGAGGCACCCTCCATGCTGTTGAGGGTGCCCCCAATGGGCTATATAAGCCTGTCTCGAGCAGCAGTAAGGAGAAAAATTAAAAAGGCAATCTTTCTTCTATGTGATGTTCAAAGGACGATCCGATAAAGCTGCAACTCGACTCCGATGACCAGAAGCTTCAAGTTTACTAATTCCTTGTTTGTCGGTATAAATTTTTCATTTATATTGTACTTCAAATTGTAACTTCCGAATTGATAGTGATTGCCCGAAGTAAATGCTCAACAAGCGTGGGCCTTTGAGTAGGAGTCGCTACAGGCTCCGAACTAAGTAAAACTATTGGCATTTGTGTTTGTGTTTAATTATTCCACTGCGTATTTAATTGAAGTTTTCCAAAATGAACATGAAAGTCACGAGTACTATTCACCCCCTCTAGCACTTTCGATAGTACAATTATAGCATGTGATTCATACCACTTGTGTTATGGAGACAATAAGGGTAGTAGGAGAATGGTGTTGGTACTGGAAGCACCAGCTAATTAAACTTGTATTTTAATATTGGCAAATGTTCAAAATTAAGCTGTGTTATTATTCTAACAAGTTGAACTGAGTATGTAAGAAAGTCCTAAGTGATCTTAGGAAATGGAAAGTCCTAGTTGAGGCTAGATAGGTTGAATGTCCTAGCTGTGGTTATGCAGGTGGAAAGTCCTAGCTGCGGTTAGGCAGCAAAGTTTTGGTTTGGGAGACTTAACAAAGTCTTGGCGGGCCAAGGATATTGGGTGAAATCCTAGAGTCGAGAATGTTAGGTTTAAGTCCTGGGGGCACAAACACCAGACGAAAGACTGAATGGGTCGGGGATCAGACGTCCAACATGAAGTCCTGATGTCTCGAACGCTGAGCAAAAGTCTAGATGATATGGAGAATCGGTCTTGTAAGGTACCATGAGTCAGGTTAAAACAAAATAATAGACATTAATTAAGAAATGAACTTATAAATTTTTTTTGGAATTTTAAAAGAATTTTCAAGATTTTAAACAAATTTGTAAGACACATTTTAAGGGGATAGGTCTAGTAAGCCGATAAAAGCCTGTTGGAACACCCAATTAGGTTGGGAGTTGATTGAGTAAATAAACCTAAGTTTATTATTAAACCCTAAATTTAATTGCCCTAAAGCCTTTCACTGCTCACCCTCTCATCCCAATTTCTTTCCTCCTCTCCTCTCCGCCGACGCAACCCACCCCCCTCGTGTCCTAAGTCCCAGTTGTTGGATCGAATTTAAGCTAGAGGGGGGGGGGTGAATAGTGATTTAAAAATTAATTTCAAAGAGATGCAGTGGAAAAAGAAAAGACACAGAGAATCAAGAACACCAAGATTTTACTTGGTTCAGAGCTTAGGTCGACTCCTACTCCAAGGCCCGCGGTCGTTAACCACTTTCGGTGGGCAATCACTATCAATCCGTAAAATGGTTACAACTTGAAAGTACAAGTATTAAATGAAGAACAAGTATATTGACAATACAAAGGGTGAAGAAAATTAGAAGTCGGTGTTGGTGCAGGAAGCATCCGACGATTGAACCTAAGTTTTGATAATGGCAAAGGGATTCAAAGTTAAGATTCTCTGTTATCTAACATGTTGAATAAGGTTTCAGGAAAGTCCTAACTGCGGTTAGGCAGGTGAAAACCCTAGGGGGTGGTAACCCTAGGTCCTAGGGGGTGGTAACCCTAGGTGGAGAAAAGTCCTAGCTGCGGTTAGGCAAAGGGAAAACCCTAGGGGGTGGTAACCCTATGCGGAAAGTCTTGGCAGGTCGATGGCTTCAGGCAAAAATCCTAGGGGGTGGTAACCCTAGGTGGAAAGTCCTGGTGTCGCGAACCATGTGAAAGTCTGGACTAGCTGGGAAGCGGATGTCCAGCAGAAAGTCCGGAAGCATCGAGTGCTGAGCAAAAGTCCAGTCGATCTGGAGGATCGCACTGGCAACAGGTAAATCTCCTGAGTGGAGTAGGTGAGGACGCGTTCCCCGTAGAGGGAACAGTAGGCGTCGGGTCGACCTAGGGTTTCCGGTAGGAAATCCAAAGTCAGACTCGGATAGTCCGAAGATTGTCAATTATTACTTACTGTGTTTTATCATATTTTAACATTGTCTTGCAGGGTATTTTGCTCGGACTATCCTTTGTTTGCAGGTGAGGAACCTGCTGGAAAAAGGCTGTCCGGGCGCCCGGAACAGGTCCAGGCGCCCGGGACCAAATTCTATCCTCTGCGCGACTTCGCCACGTGGAGCATCCTGGTTGGTTGGCCACGTCACACTCCAGGCGCCCGGAAGGGATCCAGGCGCCCGGAATCGCATATAAAAGGAGGGTTGAGGTGCAGCTTCAAAATACAACGAATTCTAAGTGATCTTTCATCTACACGCTGCTCCAAAAGACGCTCCGAAGTGCTACTACAAGTGCCCGACGACCCAAAGCTTCAGAATTAGCATTTCTTGTTGTCGGTATAATTTTTGATAACTTTTATTTGTACTCATAATTGTAATCTTTTAACGAGCTTATAGTTGTTGCCCACCGGAAGCGATCAAGGATCGCGGGCCTTCGAGTAGGAGTCGACTTAGGCTCCGAACGAAGTAAAATCGACCTGTCTCTTTGTGTTGTCTCTTTATTTTATTTCCGCTTATTCCGCTGCACGTTTTAACTCCGATAGTTTTCCGATAATCGAACGAAATAGCCACAAGCGCTATTCACCCCCCCTCTAGCGCTTCTCGATCCAATAATTGGTATCAGAGCGGGGTCGCTTTGAACTGGTGCAACCACCATTCAAGCATTTTTTTGTGGCTTTGTCGTGTTTATAGGGTAAAAATAAAACCTTACGCCTTTCGTTTTTTCCCTCCAAAATTATTTTCGAAAAATACACTTTCATCCTTTCACGATTTATTAGTATTGATAAAATATTGAATTTGACAAAATTTGAAATAATAATTTAAAATATTTTTTTAATAATATTTTATTATTATTTTATTATTTTTTCTTGAAACTCGTAAATTTCTTTTTCTATCCTTCTACCACACTACTAATCCAGGATTAAGTCCTGGGACAAGTTTTTTGCTCATTTTTTCGTGCAAGATTCAATGGCTCTCCAAGAAGGCTATAACACTGCTCGCCCACCGCTCTTCTCCGGAGATGATTTCGGAGACTGGAAGGGTCGGATGGAAGCGTATCTCCAGACTCACTTTGAAGTCTGGATGATCGTCAAAACCGGGCTTCACCTGCCAACTGACGGTGTCGGCAAGCCACTACCGTACGAGAACTGGGACGCGAACCTTATCAAAAAGGTAGAAGCAAACGCAAAAGCAACGTATACACTTCAGTGCGGCTTAACGAATAAGGAGCTGAATCGTGCCGACCCATTCTCAAGCGCCAAGGAGCTGTGGGAGAATCTGATAGAACTTCACGAAGGTATGTCAAACACAAGTAAGCATGATTTAAATGATTTATTTGAATTGGATGAACAGAATGATACTACTTCGGCCGAGGAAGGTATTACGATGGTTGCAGGTACAAGTAAGACAGAGAAACATATGTTGAAAGCAACCTGGTCTGAGTCATCAGATGAATCTGGATCCGTTGAAGAGCAACCGAGCCTTCTCGCTCTACCAGTACTAGCGAACATTATCGACACCGAGTCCGAGTTCGAGTCCGATTCAGAGACCGAGAGCGAATCAGACACCGAGTCCGAGCGAAGCCACGGATTCGCATCCGTTTCCGAAGGACCAAAACCCACAGTAAGTGCTTTAATGTCTAGTATTAACTTAGATGACTCGCAAAATTTAATTCCATACTTGCTTAAAAAATTGGCTAAATCCAATGTCCGGGTTAAGTCGCTCCAAAAGGAGGTAACAACCCTTAAGGAAGCGACTGACTCGAGTTCTTTAACTGAGTCAGTTCAAATTGAAAGTTCAACTCAAGTCCAACAACTTGAGGAAGAAAATTCCAATCTGAAAGCTCAAATTAAAGAACTCAAGAACACATTGGAACGGTTCACCTTGGGTTCCAAGAATCTGGATCTGATTCTTGGAAAACAACGAGCCGTTTACAACAAAGCCGGACTTGGATTTAAGACCAAAACGAAATACAAATCGTATTTATCATTAGTTAATAGAAATAATATAAAGGTAGTCCAAGCATGGGTACCTAAGTCCAACTTGGTCAATCAAGTTGGACTTGGTCAATATTGGGTCCCGAATGATCAAATACACTATCTCGATAGACCATATCGAGGCTATGATCCAGGGGGAGCAAAAAGAAAAACAATCTTAAAAATTTGAAATTCAAAATTAAATTTAAAATTTGAAATGAAATTAAATTCAAAATTCAAAATTTGAAATTCAAAATTAAATTTAAAATTCGAAATGAAATTAAATTCAAAATTCAAAATTAAATTTAAAATTCGAAATTAAATTATAAATTCAAAATTTGAAATTCAAAATTAAATTTAAAATTCGAAGTTAAATTACAAATTCAAAATTCAAAATTAAATTCAAAATTAAATTAAAAAATTGAAAAATAGATGGAGGATCCAAACTAGCTGGCACCTCCAACTGAACTACCTGATAGGGTAACTGAACCTAATTTACCCGAAATGGGTAAAACAAGAATAGATTACCCGGCAGGGTAATTAAGGTTAGATTAAAACGGGATAAGTTTAACTTGAACCACAGTACTGGTGAAGTTTTTGGATGATAGTACGTTAGGGAAGCTTGGGCATCGCATGTCTAGGAAGATATGACTTCGACCTGGTGCATTTGGCCAAGTGGAACTGACCGAAGCTACCCTTAAATGGATCCTAACTAGTTAGACCAAGGATTAGTATTAAGTTCAATGGGTAGGACTATTTGGAAAACCTCGAATGCATGGTTACTTTAATGAGCTCCGTGTGACTCACCATAGCCCAGAAGTTTATCCAAATAATGCTTACTTGTTGAAACCAAAGCTAAACCTGAATCTAACACAAAGTTAAATCAGACCCTTAAATTCAACAATAATTCATCTCACAAAAATTATAGGATTACCAGATTGAAAACATAGATCGGGTGAGATGACTAAGGAATTTAAAATTCAAATTAAACTCATAACTATAATTCTATAATCAATTAAATTTATTTGAAAAATATTTTCAAAACTTAATTTCAAAATCTTTTAAAACTTATTTTAAAACATAGTTTCAAAATATTTGAAAAATCTTTTCAAAATCATTTTAAATCTTTTTAAACTTCATTTCAAAATTATTTGAAAATTATTTTCAAAATCTTTTCAAAATTATTTACAAAATCTTTTCAAAATTATTTAAAATTCTTTTCAAAAATCTTTTCAAAAATCATTTTAAAATCTTTTTCAAAACTTAATTTAAAAATCATTGTAAAATCTTTTCAAAACTTAATTTCAAAATCATTTTAAAATCTTTTTCAAAACTTAATTTAAAAATTATTTTAAAATATTTTCAAAACTTAATTTCAAAATCATTTCAAAATCATTTTAAAATCTTTTTCAAAACTTAATTTCAAAATCATTTTAAATAATTACAAAATTTTGAAAAATCATTTCAAAATCATTTTAAACTTTATTTCAAAATCTTTGAAAAATCTTTTCAAAACTTAATTTCAAAATCATTTTAAAATTATTTTCAAAAATCTTTTCAAAAATCATTTTAAAATCTTTTCAAAATTTAATTTCAAAATCATTTCAAAATCATTTTAAAATCTTTTTCAAAACTTAATTTCAAAATCATTTTAAAATCTTTTTCAAAATTTAATTTCAAAATCATTTCAAAATCTTTTCAAAATCATTTTAAAATCTTTTCAAAACTTAATTTCAAAATCATCTTTTCAATAATCATTTTAAAATTTTTTCAAAATTTAATTTCAAAATCATTTCAAAATCTTTTCAAAATTATTTAAAAAATCTCTTCAAAATTATTTAAAATTCTTTTCAAAAATCTTTTCAAAAATCATTTTAAAATCTTTTCAAAATTTAATTTCAAAATCATTTCAAAATTTAATTTCAAAATCATTTCAAAATTTAATTTCAAAATCTTTTCAAAATCATTTTAAAATCATTTCAAAATCTTTTCAAAATCATTTTAAAATCTTTTCAAAACTTAATTTCAAAATCATTTTAAAATCTTTTTCAAAACTTAATTTCAAAATCATTTTTTCAAAAATCATTTTAAAATCTTTTTCAAAACTTAATTTCAAAATCATTTTAAAATCTTTTCAAAACTTAATTTCAAAATCATTTTTTCAAAAATCATTTTAAAATCTTTTTCAAAACTTAATTTCAAAATCATTTTAAATCTTTTCAAAACTTAATTTCAAAATCATTTTAAAATCTTTTCAAAACTTAATTTCGAAAAAACTTTCAAAATCATTTTGAAAATCTTTTAAAACTTTATTTCAAAATTATTTGAAAAATCTTTTCAAAATCATTTTAAAAATCTTTTAAAACTTTATTTCAAAATTATTTGTAAAATCTTTTCAAAATCATTTGAAAAATATTTTCAAAATCATTTCAAAATCTTTTAAAACTTATTTCAAAATCTTTTGAAAAATACTTATAAAACTTATTTCAAAATCCTTTGAAAATATTTGAAAAACTAATTTCAAAATCCTTTGAAAAATATTTGGAAAACTTATTCAAAAACCTTTGAAAAATCTTTGGAAAACTAATTTCAAAATCCTTTGAAAAATACTTGAAAAACTAAGTTGAAAATCTTGCTCCCCTAAATTTACTAGACTTACAAGAATATGGAATTAGCCCTGAAGGAAATGGAGAGTTGAAGTTTGAGCATGCTCATACTTTAGGGCTCTGATACCTGAACAAAACAATCCAGATAACTTAAAATCTATTTAACCTCATGCTTGGACTTAAAGACCAACTAAAATAGATAACCTAAATTAAACATTTAGTCACTCCCTCTTTATCCAAAAAAAAAATAATAATAACAAATTCTTACTCCTATCTTTTCAAAATTAAGTTTTAACGCTAAGTACCTTTTAAACTGAACCTACATTCATTGTTTGCAAAAGGCTTAGCTAAAGTGACTCATATAGCAACCTTCAAACTTTCTCAAACTTAGCCACCTTACAAATTTTAACTCTAAATGCTAAAATACTTTTCTAAGTTAAAAGTATTAAAAAGCATATTTTTTTTACTTACAAAATTTAACTCATGGCTTTCAAAAGACTTTTACTAAGTAAATTGAGACTTTAAATTTCTCTACAAACAACTTGGCTCCAAAATTTGAAATATATATATATATATACTTTAGTTAGGTATGTCTTTCTAAAAATAACTAAGTCTCAAAAGTGGCTAAAGACATCATTCGAAATAATCCATATATTAGCCTTTTAAACTTAGGTGAAAAATATTCCGTTTAACTAAGTTTCACAAGCCTTCTTCTTCCTTCTCTCAAAAAGATTGTTTTCTTAAAATCTTAAAACTTGCTTTCAACTGATTTTTGATATATGGCAAAGGGGGAGAGTAGAAGAAAATTCAAAGAATTTAAAAAAAAAAAATTGAAAGAAATTCAAATTTTAAAAAGTGAGCTTTTATTAAGGGGGAGTCTTTATATTAAGGGGGAGCTCTGCACTTAATTTAGCTCTGCACTTAACTATCATTATGCTTGTATTTTCATGCTTATCCTTTAATGGCATTATTTTCTTAACTTTGAATTTTTGTTGCCATAATCAAAAAGGGGGAGATTGTTGGTGTAGGAAGCATCCGACGATTGAACCTAAGTTTTGATAATGGCAAAGGGATTCAAAGTTAAGATTCTCTGTTATCTAACATGTTGAATAAGGTTTCAGGAAAGTCCTAACTGCGGTTAGGCAGGTGAAAACCCTAGGGGGTGGTAACCCTAGGTCCTAGGGGGTGGTAACCCTAGGTGGAGAAAAGTCCTAGCTGCGGTTAGGCAAAGGGAAAACCTTAGGGGGTGGTAACCCTAGGTTATAGGGGGTGGTAACCCTATGCAGAAAGTCTTGGCAGGTCGATGGCTTCAGGCAAAAATCCTAGGGGGTGGTAACCCTAGGTGGAAAGTCCTGGTGTCGCGAACCATGTGAAAGTCTGGACTAGCCGGGAAGCGGATGTCCAGCAGAAAGTCCGGAAGCATCGAGTGTTGAGCAAAAGTCCAGTCGATCTGGAGGATCGCACTGGCAACAGGTAAATCTCCTGAGTGGAGTAGGTGAAGACGCGTTCCCCGTAGAGGGAACAGTAGGCGTCGGGTCGACCTAGGGTTTCCGGTAGGAAATCCAAAGTCAGACTCGGACAGTCCGAAGACTGTCAATTATTACTTACTGTGTTTTATCATATTTTAACATTGTCTTGCAGGGTATTTTGCTCGGACTAACCTTTGTTTGCAGGTGAGGAACCTGCTGGAAAAAGGCTGTCCGGGCGTCCGGGATGGATCCGGGCGCTTGGGACCAAATTCTATCCCCTGCACGACTTCGCCACGTAGAGCATCATGGTTGGTTGGCCACGTCACACTCCAGGCGCCCGGAAGGGATCCAGGAGCCCGGAACCGCATATAAAAGGAGGGTTGAGGTGCAGCTTCAAAATACAACGAATTCTAAGTGATCTTTCATCTACACGCTGCTCCAAAAGACGCTCCGAAGTGCTACTACAAGTGCCCGACGACCCAAAGCTTCAGAATTAGCATTTCTTGTTGTCAGTATAATTTTTTATAGCTTTTATTTGTACTCATAATTGTAATCTTTTAACGAGCTTATAGTTGTTGCCCACCGGAAGCGATCAAGGATCGCGGGCCTTCGAGTAGGAGTCGACTTAGGCACCGAACGAAGTAAAATCGACCTGTCTCTTTGTGTTGTCTCTTTATTTTATTTCCGCTTATTCCGCTGCACGTTTTAACTCCGATAGTTTTCCGATAATCGAACGAAATAGCCACGAGTGCTATTCACCCCCCCTCTAGCGCTTGTCGATCCAACAGTCGGATGTCGGAGTAGCAGAGCGCAGTTGAAGACTTTGAAGCTGCGTATAGGAGCATACGATGTTCTGTTCGAATTGATTAAAGAGGCTCCACCCCGAGGCTCCCTTTTATAGCAAATGTGAGACTGATCTAGATCCTCGCGATCAGCTTTGACCCGAAGCAGATCGGTCGACCAATCCCCGGTTCAGTCGACTAATCAGATGATCTCCACCTCATCTGATCCGCTCGCTCCACTCTGCTCTGGTCAAATCCTATCCAAGGTTCAATCGACCGATAAATAGATTCGGTCAACCAATCAGTCTTCTTTGACCCGATCATCTCGGTCCACTCCAGTCGATGATCATCCTTGGTTCGGTCGACCGATACCATGGTCCAGTAGATCGATCCCCTGGTTGAACCCGGTCCATCCGCTGGAGCTTTGACCTGCCGCTACTTGGGGGTTCGGTCGACCGATCCAGAGGTTTGGTCGACCAATCCCGGTCAGTTCTAACCCTATATAAAAATGTTAGTTTCCTGTAAAACAGAGTTAGAACAGAAAAAAAAATAGTAATTAGATTCTGTCTCACCGAGAACGGAATCTAGTCAAGATCTTGACTTAGAGTTCCGAAATGGCTCTAAGTCAGATCGGCGCCTAAGTTCCCTTCCTGGGAATGCGTCCTCACAATCACTCAACTCCAGTGACTTACCTTCACCCACCTGCCAGACGTACGGTCAGCCCTTCGACCCATCTGGACTTCACGCCAGCTATCCGGTCAGTCCGTCGACCTAGCTGGACTTCGTGCCAAACGTCCGGTCGACTCGTCGACCCGTTTGGACTTCGTGCCAGCTATCCGGTCGGCTCGTTGATCTAGTTGGGCTTCGTACCAGACATCCGATTTGCCCGTCGACCTGTCTGGACTTCTCTTGCACACTCAATCAAAAGTATTAGACAACACCAAAACTAACTTAACCTAATTTGTCATTCATCAAAATCTGAGTTAGAACGTTAGTGCTAACCGCACCAACAATCTCCCACTTTTTAATGGAATGACAACCTAGTTAAGTTAGTGAAATAAATATGCAAGTAAAATAAACAATTATAGGGTTTTTAAGTTAGTTTGTATTTTCAATTTTGGTTTAGCTAACTTAACCACCTAACCCTCCCCCTTTGACATTCATCAAATAAAAGCATGGATCAAGTAATCATAAATACAAAGGAAAATTAAAAGATACAAGCATAAGCCAGATTCACTTGGAAGAATTTTAATGATTAAAGATTTTTGCTTAAAGAAAACCTTTTCAAAATAGCAAAGTTTTAAACATAACTTAAGATTTTTTCTTAAGTTCTAATTTTTGTAAAATTTAAAATTCAAGTCACTTAAGTAAAATCAAATGCTTAGAACTAGATTTTTAATTTTGATTTTCAAAACTAAGTTAAAATTAATTTTAAAAATCATTTTTCAATAAAAAAGTAAAGCCTACTTCTTAACAAAACTTAATTTTATAAGAGTTAGTTTTCAAAAATAGGTTTAAGAAAGCATTTTTCAAATACAAAAATATTTTAAATAAAATAAAAATAAGTAAATTGATTTCTCCCCCTGAACCTGACATTAAAAATAAACAACTGTCTAACCAATTAGTTACTTACCAACTACTAGAAGATAGCAGCTTTCACTTGGTTAGTCAAGTTAAGTTCATTGTAATCAGTTAGTATTTGACTAAGATGAATAACTTAACTTGATTAATATCTGTTTAGTATTTAACGCCCATACTTATAATGATGCATTGAAATAAGCATCTTAAGTCTAGGCAATTGGCCTATGCATCTCACCCCTTTCTAAATTTGTCAATTACAAACAAGGTAAGGCTAGGTGTTGGTGAGATGCTCAAGTACTAGTCCTATGTACATGCTTTCTAAGGAATTTGAACTAATCTAAGGCTAAAACTGTTTTTGAAATTCTAAAAATTATAAGGTTTTGAAAGCATATTTATTCTATAATTTAAAATAGCCAGTTTTGAAAACAATTTTAAAATTTTGAAAATCCTAGTCTATTAAGCACATCCCTAATTTTCTACGTAGATTACTAAACTCACTTTCAGGGAAGAGTTTGGTGAATATGTCAGCTAAATTTGACTTGAACTCAATGTACTTGAGTTCAATGTCACATTTAGTAACATGATCCCTAATAAAGTGATGCATAATTTCAATGTGTTTGGTTCTTGAATGATGCACAGGATTTTTTGTTAAGTTAATTGAACTAATATTATCAATTAAAACTTTTACATTTGTAAGATTTAAGTAAAAATCTTTTAGGGTGTGCATCATCCATAATAGTTGTGCAACATACTCTCCTATAGCTATATATTCTGACTCAGTTGTAGATAAAGCAACACAATGTTGCTTTCTACTAAACCAGCTGACAAGTGATGGACCAAGTAATTGACATCCTCCACTTGTGCTTTTGCGGTCTAATTTACAACCAGCGTAATCTGAGTCAGAATATCCTATTAAGTCGAAGTTGTTAGTTCTAGGATACCAAATTCCTACATTTGTTGTTCCTTTAAGGTATCTAAAGATTCTTTTAACTTGAGTCAAATGATATTCTTTAGCACAGGTTTGGTATCTAGAACACATACTAACTGCAAATAGAATATCAGGTCGACTTACAGTTAAGTACAGAAGGCTACCTATCCCACTCCTATAGTATTTTAAATCAACTGGTTAACCATTGGGGTCAAGTTTCCTTCATTTGTTTGTTTAATTTGTAATCCTAAAAAATAAGTCAACTTGCCTACTAAACTCATTTCAAACTCGTGTTCCATTAAACTTGTAAATTCATTTAAGAATTCTGAATTGGTTGACCCAAAGATTATATCATCTACATAGATTTGAGCTATAAAAATATCATTTTTTTATTAATTTAACGAATAATGGGTCAATTTGGCCTTGGTTGAACCCCTTAGAGATTAGGTAAGAAGTTAGTCTTTCATACCATACCCTAGATGCTTGCTTAAGTCCATATAAAACTTTCTTTAATTTAAATACATAGTCAGGGTGTTCTAGACTTTCAAACCCAGGTGGTTGTCCTACGTATACTTCTTCTTTTATTAGTCCATTTAAGAAGGCGGACTTGACGTCCATCTGATACAATCTGAACCCTTTGTGAGCTGCATAACTAAGTAGCATCCTAATGGACTCTAATCTGGCTACTGGGGCATAGGTTTCATCATAGTCAAGTCCTTCTACTTGACTAAATCCCTTGTCAACTAGCCTAGCTTTATTTCTAGTAATTTCCCCAGTTTCACTTAATTTGTTTCTGAATACCCATTTTGTTTCTATTATTTTCTTGTTTTTGGGTGGTGGTAGTAAGTCCCAAACTTCATTATGCTCAAATTGAGCTAGTTCTTCTTGCATAGCTATGACCTAGTCTGGGTCAAGCAGGGATTCAACTACGATTTTGGGTTCAATTTTAGAGATTAATGAAATTTGACTTAGGTTTCTAAAGGATGACCTAGTCTGAACCCTTAGGTCTGGGTCACCAATTATTTGGCTAGTTGGATGATTTGGGTTGACTCTAATAGTTCTAGGAGATTGACTCTCTTGAGGTTCTTCTTCCTCTTCGTGATTTAGAGATTGATTGGTTCCTTCAGGATTGGTATTTTCTTGAACAAATTCAATTGGTTGAAGTTAGGTTTATTCTCGGTTTTGTTTGGATTCTTCAAATTTTACATTAATAGTTTCTTCAATTCTTAAGGTAACCTTATTATAAACTCTGTAGCCTCTATTGTTTAGGGAGTATCCTACAAAGATTTCATTTTCTACTTTAGATGTGAATTTTCCTAGGTGTTCTCTTGTATTTAAAATGAAGGCTAGACACCCAAATACTTTAAAGTATTTTATACTAGGTTGTTTATTATAGTAGATTTCAAAGTAGGTTTTATTATGTGTTTTGTTTAGTGTTGTTCTATTTTGTACGTAGCAGGCTGTATTAACAGCTTCTGCCCAAAAGTACGTAGGTAGGTTGTATTCGTTCAGCATTGTTCTAAATGCTTCAAGCAGAGTTCTATTTTTCCTTTCTACAATTCCATTTTGTTGGGGGGTTTTGGGGCACGAGAATTCGTGATGATAACCGTTTTCAAGATAAAATTTATTAAAGTTATGATTTTTAAATTCTCCCCCATTATCACTTCTAATTCTTTTGATTTTAAGGTCTTTTTCATTTTCAACTTGTTTACAAAAGTTTGTAAATATTTCAAAAGTTTCATCTTTATTTTTTAAGAATTTGACCCAAGTTAACCTAGAGTAGTCATCTATTATGACTAGACAATATAGACTTCTATTTATTGATTTGACTCCATGAGAGTCAAATAGATCTAAGTGTAGATCTAATATTGAGTTGGTTTGTGATTGATTAGTTGGTTTGTGAGTAGATTTTGTCTGTTTACCTTGTTGACAAGCATTACATATGGTTGAGTCTAAGTTAGGTAACTTTGGTAAGCCTCTAACTAATCCATTTAATTTGTTTATATTTCTAAAATTTGTGTGTGACATTCTTCTATGCCATAACCAAGTTTCTTCTTTTTGTATTAAATAACACTTAACTGAAGAAGTGATTAAGTTAATTGCATAGATGTTGTCTTTTCTAAAGCCTTTTAGACTTATCGTAGGATTATCTAGATGTTTGATTAAGCATTCTGTAGATAAGAATTTAACCTTATACCTAGTGTCACATAATTGACTTATACTTAGGAGATTATATTTAAAATTTTCAACAAGTAAGACATTTGTAATAATAAAATCTATTTTTAATTCAATATTACCTATACCAATTACCTTGAGTTTGTCAATGTTTCCAAAGGCAACTATTCCTAGACTCTTGTAAGTAAGTTGGATGAACTTGCTGTGATCTCCAGTCATATGCTTGGAGCAACCACTGTTCAAAATCCACCTGATTTCCATCAATAGGTAGAGTTAAAGTTAGTCTAATTTTATTTTTAAGATTATTTTCAACGTTGGTCACTTTATGTGAAAATTTGAGTTAATTTTCAAACGAACGTAATTAAAGTTTATTTTTTTTAAAACAAATTAAGTTAAAAAAATTAAATTTAATTTTAAAATGACTTTTTTTAGTTAAAAAAATTAAGTTTAATTTTAAAATGAATTTTTAAGTTAAAAAAAATAAGTTTAAATTTAAAATAAATTTTTAAAAAATTAAGTTTAATTTTAAAATGAATTTTTAAGTAAAAAAAATTGAGTTTAATTTTAAAATAAATTTTTTTAAAAAATAAAGTTTAATTTAAAAATAAATTTTTTAAAAAATTAAGTTTAATTTTAAAATGAATTTTTAAGTAAAAAAATTAAGTTTAATTTTAAAATAAATTTTTTAAAAAAATTAGGTTTAATTTTAAAATAAAATTTTAAGTTAAAAAAAATTAAGTTTAATTTTAAGTTAAAAAAAATTAAGTTTAATTTTAAAATAAACTTTTTAGTTAAATAAAATTAAGTTTACTTTTAAAATGAATTTTTTTTAAGTTAAAAAAAATTAAGTTTAATTTTAAAATAGATTTTTAAGTTAAACAAAATTAAGTTTAATTTTAAAATAAATTTTTATGTTAATTAAAATAAAGTTTAATTTTAAAATGAATTTCTAAGTTAAAAAAATTAAGTTTAATTTTAAAATGAATTTTTAACTTAAGTAAAATTAAGCTTAATTTTAAAATGAATTTTTAAGTTAAAAAAATTAAGTTTAATTTTAAAATAAATTTTTAAGTTAAAAAAATTAAGTTAAATTTTAAAATAAATTTTTAAGTTAAAAAAAATTAAGTTTAATTTTAAAATAAATTTTTAAGTTAAGTAAAATTAAGTTTAATTATAAAATGAATTTTTTAAGTTAAAAAAAATAAATTTTAATTTTAAAATAAATTTTTGAGTTACAAAAATATTTGTTTAATTTTAAAATAATTTTTTAAGTTAAAATAAAATTTTAAGTTAAAATAAATTAAGTTTAATTTTAAAATAAATTTTTAAGTTAAGTAAAATTAAGTTTAATTTTAAACTGAATTTTTAAGTTAAAAAAAATTAAATTTAATTTTAAAATAAATTTTTAAGTTAAAAAAATTAAGTTTAATTTTAAAATGAATTTTTAAGTTAAAAAAATTAAGTTTAATTTTAAGTTTAAAAAAATTATGTTTAATTTTAAAATAAATTTTTAAGTTAAAAAAAATTAAGTTTAATTTTAAAACAAATTTTTAATTAAAAAAAATTATGTTTAATTTTAAAATGAATTTTTAAGTTAAAAAAAATTAAGTTTAATTTTAAAATATTTTTTTTTAAAAAAATTAAGTTTAAAAATAAAATTAAGTTTATTGTAATTTAATTTTCTTTGACTCAATTTAATTTAATTTAATTATATTTAATTTCATTTAATTTTATTTCGATTTTATTTAATTTTAATTTAATTTGATTTAATTTAATTTGAATTTGAATTTGATTTAATTTAATTTAATTTTATTTCGATTTAATTTAATTTGAATTTTAATTCGATTAATTTAATTTAATTTGAATTTTAATTTGATTTAATTTAATTTGAATTTTAATTTTATTTAATTTAATTTGAATTTAATTTAATTTGAATTTTAATTGGGTCATTAGTTATCTCACTTGTTCTACGTTTTCAATCAGGGAATCCTATAATTTTGTGAGATGAATTAGGTTCAATTTTAGGGTTTTATTTTTAACTTGTGTTAGATTCAGGTTTAGTTTTGGGTTCAACAAATGGACATTCTCTGGATAAACTTCTGGGCTATGGTGAGTCACTTGGACATCATTAGAGTAACCATGCCTTCGAGGTTTTTCAAATAGTCCTATCCACTGGACTTAGTACAAAACCTTGGTCTAACTGGTTAGGATCCATAAAGGGTAGCTTCGGTCAGTTCTACTTTGCCAAATTCACCAGGTCAAAGCCATATCTTCCTAGACATGCATAGACTAAGCTTCTCTAACGTACTATCATCCAAAACTTCACTAGTACCATTTTTCAAGTTAGACTTGAGTCCCCTTTCTAATTGGTCCTAAGTACCCTGCCGGGTAGATTAGTTTGGGTTACCCTTCCGGGTATGTTAGTTTTGGAGGTGCCAACTATTCTGGAGCCTCCCCCTGATTTATTGGCCTTTTAAATTAATTTTTAGTTTTAGGTTTATGTCTATTTCTTTTGTAGTTATACTTTACTTGATGATAGTCTAAGTTTTGGTGAGTTTTAGAATACTTGGGTTTTGAATTTTTTGGTCTAGGTTTGATTGACCTTACATAATATATTTTGTCTTTAGGTATGTAATATTGATTAAGTCCTACTTGCGTGGTTAAACACGCTTTCGGAACCCAAGCTTTACTGGTTGGTTTGTGTTGGGTTATTAACGATTTAAATGTTTTGTTTGAACTTGACTTGTAGCCAAGTCCAGTTTTGTTGTAAGTTGCTTTTTGGCTATTTAAAATTAGATCCAAGTTTTTGGATCTACTTGTTAATGAAGAATTCTCCTCTTCAAGTGTTAGATCTTGAGTTGGATTGTTATTCGTGATTTGTTCCTTGAGATTTTGATTTTCTTCAAGGAGCAATTCATTTACTTTTTCTAATTTAACTAATTTATTATTCAAACACGAAATAATTTTAAAGAATTTTTTTATTTAAATTGAGATATACCTCTTCGGGACCTTCGGAAATGAGTACGGACTCGTGGCTTGATTCGGGTTCGGACCCGTCTTCTGATTCGCCTTCCGACTTAGCTTCGTAGCCCATTAGCGCAAGATGACTCTGGTGCTTCTGATCTTCGGCCTCCGATTCGTCCGAGGAGGTGTCGTCCCACGTCGCTTTAAGGGTCTTCTTTTTGGTCGTCTTCATTTTGTCGTTCTTCAATCTTGGGCACTCATTCTTGTAATGACCCTTCTTGTTGCATTCGAAGCACGTCACATTCCTTGATTCTGTTGGAGAATTGATCTTCTGAAGGTTCTTCTTGCTGAAGCTCTTCTTTCTCCTGGTGAACATCTTCCTTACCAGGTTCACCAGGTGTTCTTCATCGTCAGAGTTTTGGTTAGAATCTTCTTCAGGTTCAGGCTTGTTCTTCTTTTCTTTAGAGGAACTTGCAAACAAAGCTATACCTTTCTCGGATCTAGCGTTAGTTTGTTCGTGTAGTTCTAATTCACAAAAGAGTTCATCTAATTTTAATTTTGATAGATTTTTAGAAATTTTATAGGCATCCACGATGGATGCTGTAAAGCCCGAAAAATTCCCGAATTTATTTTAGAAATATCCTATGATTTCTCTAGATTTTTAGGATATTTTTACATAATTTTTGGAGTACCGGAAGTAGCAAAAACAAATAAGTCGCAAAATAGCTTAGGCGGGAATCGAACCCGAGACCTATGGTTTAAGGGATAATGCTAGTAACCAGTTGAACCCAGCAGGGCCGTGCTGAAAGAGAAGGGAAACATTTATATTTATATTTGAGTTGGGCCTAGTTACCCACTTAATATAAATATAAACTTAAGTTGGGGTTGGGTTATATTATTTTGGTTCGGCACATCCTTCTCCACCGAAACCCTCCCAACACCACCGCCGCTTCTTCCTTCTTCCCCTCTTCCTCACGCACGGCACACCAAGCCAAGGGTCAAGGGAACATCTTCCGGCGACGACTCCAACACGAAAAAGGTTCTTCTCCGCGAGAGGAACGCGAAGATGCGAGCGGATCGTCGAGAAGATCATCTCCACCGGAATCCTAGCGAATAGAATCGTAAGAAATTACGAACAGGAGGTAAGAAACCCCTCACCTACAGTATAATTGCTCTCGCTTGTTAGTTTTGGCGTTAGTTCAGTAGTTCTACAGTTTTCAGTTTTAGGGTGTGCTTTTAGTGCACACCAAGTATTCGGTAGAATGCCCAGTTCAGAAGGATGCACCAGTAGGCGTCCTAACAGCATGTAAAATGTATTAGAAACATTTTATTCAGCTTATTATCAGTTATTACAGCTATATGGATCAGATATCCATTGGGTGGGCTCCCACAGTAGCCTTAGGTTCAGATAACCTAGCTCTAGGTTCAGATAACCTAGAACAGCAAAGTAAAATAAAACAGTATTCAGTATTTTACTTTTATTCAGATGGCACTGTACTTGGATCAGATATCCATGGGTTGGACTCCCACAGTCGTCCCTAGGTTCAGATAACCTAGTAACCCTGCTGGATTCGGAACTTGCAATCCCGGGTCTCGTAGGGATGCGCACACAGTAAGTACAGTTGCCAGGGCCCCAGCAGCATGTTTAGTATTTTTATCTATTATTATATATAGTTTTTTTTTCCAATTATATAATCAGTGATGGAAACACTAACTTAGTTTCAGTTTCAGTTAATTATCTCAGTTAAGTTTCATGATTTGAGTTCATGACCAGTTAGATGTATATGCATGACCAGTTCAGTATTCCTGCTTAGTTTCAGATACAGTATGCTATGCTCAGCTTGTTTGTATGCCATGATTAGTTCAGTACATGTTTGTATGTCATGCCATGTTGCCATGCTCAGTTCAGTTTTCAAACAGCATGTTTTAAAAACATAATCGCATTGTTGCATGTTTTTGTGAGGTAGATGGTTTCTTACTAAGCTTCTTAGCTTACAGATACTACTTTTCTTATACTGCAGATACCGGTAAAAGAAAAGTGGACTAGCGGAGGCTGGAGGGCGATGTGTGTGCAAGGGGTCTGGAATAAAGATCCTTGGGATCTATACGCTTTTATTTCAGTTTTAGTACTTAACATGTCTAGTTTTATGACTTAGTCTTGTTACTAGGTGTTATAGCTTAGTAAACTATGTCTTGTTTAGTTTATCATGTTTAGAATGTTAGTATTTACATGCTAGAGTGGTTTTCATGTATCTAGAGCTTGTGTATGGGATTTTTGGCACGAATCAGTGCTGGAAATCAGAAATTCTGATTTCGTTTCAGACTATCAGGACTTGGATCGGTCAGCAGACCGATCCAGTGCTACTCCTCTTCCTAGATCGGTCAGCCGACCGATCCAGATGGATACAGTAGCCTACTGTATCTCCCTGGATCGGTCAGCCAACCGACCCAGCATCGAACAGTAGGCATCCCAGCGTCTCCAGGTGCCTGGATCGGTCTGCAGACCAATCCAGACACACCTGGATCGGTCTTCCGACCGATCCAGCAGGGCACAGAATCGCGGCAAGTTTGATCGATCCGTGGATCGAACAGCAGCTAGCTGGGAAGTCAGCTTTGAGTTCTAGCTCAGATGGGAGGTCAAGTATCCTCCCTAGCACATATACCCCAACCGGAAAGGTCTTGAACCCTTCCTTATAACAGCATGGGTGTACCAGTTGTCAGTTTAATAGAGTCAGTTAGTGAAATTTTATTTTACCCAGTTTCTGCACAGTACAGCACAGTAGCTTCAGTAGTTAATGTAGCGTCTCCAGCTCACAGCTTGGTACTCAGGAGTTGGGTCGTTACAGATGCCCACAAATTATTGCGTGGAAATGCATTTAATACGTACCTTATCAAGTCTCTGTTATCCATCTGGTGGCCTATCGCGTGGTGCCTGTTGAGGATGTCCTTGATCCTCGCGTGAAGCTGACTCGCCATTTCTCCTTCCTGTATTTTTATATTAAATATTCTATTTAATAGTAAATCTCATTTTGTTACATTTGCGTCACTGGTCCCTTCGTGCAGCTTGATCAACTTGTCCCATAGCTCTTTAGCATTCTGGTGCGGTCCTACCTGGTTCAGCTCTTCCCTTGTCAATCCGCATTGTAACGTGTTGATCGCCTTGTTCTTCGTCAACGCTTTCTTTTTCAAGTCCGAAGTCCACTGTTCTGGATCTAGCAGAATTCTGAAGTTGTCAACGGGTGTTTTGTAGGCTTTCGTGACGTTGAGCCACTGGTCGAAATCCGTCTTCAAGTAAACCTCCATCCTTTTCTTCCAGTACGGAAAGTCGTCCCTGTTGAATAGGGGAGGACGCACCGTACTGAAACCTTCGATCTGAAACATGATGACCCTGCATACAATAAAGTAGCAAAAAACACAATCTCAAGACTTAGTCTTAGATTAGTAGTGCGGGAAGATTTAAGAATAAGAAGAGCTAAATTGGTGTTGCACCAATTTGGATTTAATTGCAATGAAATTTTTTTTCAAAAAGGTAATAATACCAGTTTGGAATTATGTGAAAAGACTGAAAATCCGGAAGAGAGGAAAAAAAAATAAGAAAGAAATGCCCCCCCTTTGTCTGACTGGTGGTTGCACCAAGTCAGAGCGGTACCTGCTCTGATACCACTTGTTAGATCGAATTTAAGCTAGAGGGGGGAGGGCGAATAGCGATTTAAAAAATAATTTCAAAGAGATGCAGCGGAAAAAGAAAAGACACAGAGAATCAAGAACACCAAGATTTTACTTGGTTCGGAGCCTAGGTCGATTCCTACTCCAAGGCCCGCAGTCGTTGACCGCTTTCGGTGGGCAATCACTATCAATCCATAAAATGGTTACAACTTAAAAGTACAAGTATTAAATGAATAACAAGTATACCGACAATACAAAGGGTGAAGAAAATTAGAAGTCGGATGTCGGAGTAGCAGAGCGTAGTTGAAGACTTTGAAGCAGTGTATAGGAGCACACGATGTTCTGTTTGAATTGATTAAAGAGGCTGCACCCTGAGGCTCCCTTTTATAGCAATTGTGAGACTGATCCAGATCCTCGATCCTCGCGATCAGCTTTGACCCGAAGCGGATCAGTCGACCGATCAGATGATCTCCACCTCATCTGATCCGTTCGCTCTGCTCTGCTCCGGTCAAATCCTATCCAAGGTTCGGTCAACCGATAAACAGGTTTGGTCGACCGATCAGTCTTCTCTGACCCGATCATCTCAGTCCACTCCAGTCGATGATCATCCTTGGTTCGGTCGACCGATACCAAGGTCCGGTAGACCGATCCCCTGGTCGAACCCGGTCCATCGGCTGGAGCTTTGACCTGCCGCTGCTTGGGGATTCGGTCGACCGATCCAGAGGTTCGGTCGACCGATCCCGGTCAGTTCTAACCCTGCATAAAAATGTTAGTTTCTTGCAAAATAGAGTTAGAACAGAAAAAAGAATAGTAATTAGATTCCGTCTCACCGAGACCGGAATCTAGTCAAGATCTCGACTTAGAGTTCTGAAATTGCTCTAAGTCGGATCGGCGCCTAAGTTTCCTTCCCGGGAATGCGTCCTCACAGTCACTCAACTCCAGTGACTTACCTTCACCCACCTGCCAGACGTCCGGTCAGCCCTTCGACCCGTCTGGACTTCACGCCAACTATCCAGTCAACCCGTCGACCTAGCTGGACTTCGTGCCAAATCTCCGGTCGGCCCGTCGACCCGTTTGGACTTCGTGCCAGCTATTCGGTCGGCCCGTTGATCTAGCTGGGCTTCGTACCAGACATCCGATCAGCCCGTCGACCTATCTGGACTTCTCTTGCACACTCAATCAAAGTGTTAGACAACACCAAAACTAACTTAACCTAATTTATCATTCATCAAAATCTGAGTTAGAACGTTAATGCTAACCGCATCAACACCGGCGACCTTGGTGGATGATGCCATAAGTAGCTAACTTCAAAGACTACTCTCCACTGTCGGCGCGTCATCTCGTGGGATAGGGCTCCCATCAGCGGTATAAGAACAGGAAAAGGTAAATGTAATCCATTCTATAGGTGTAGATGTCGGTAGGTTGATGGGGAGTTGAATGCATAGAGATTCCGAAGGGTGTCCCTATTTTCTTTATTGAGGTTCTGATTTTGGTTTTAAACTCCTTGATTGGAGGTTTGTGATGGATTTTCGATGTGGCTTTGCTTCATTGTAGCGGTTTGGTTTCATGGGGAAGATTCAAGAAGTTTTGGAACCCGATTTGTCTTCCTTGCATTGCGCCTACTGGGTGTTTTGGTTTGGAATAATTTGGATTTGTTTCTTTACTGTGATCTTGCTCTTGGTGATGATGCTGAGTTTTTGGGGCGGACTTAGTAGATTGTAACCTTTCTGTTTATGGTTCTTGTTTCTTCAAGGTTACTATAAATTCCAAGCAGATTTGTAGCATTTAGGATGGCTATTCGTTGTGCTTTGACATCTTGTGTTGGATGTGGTATTCTTGGACAGATTTGAAATGGTTAAAATGATTTTTCATGGTGATTTTATTTCTTGTGTTGGTAGTGGAAATTATGGACAGAATCGAAGTGTTAAAAGGTGGTTTTCATTGTGCTTTTATCTCTTGTGGTGACTGTGAAAATGTTGGATAGATTCGAAGTGTTAAAAGGGGGTTTTGTCATTGTGCTTTTACCTCTTGTGTTGACTATGAAAATGTTGGACCGATCCGAAGGAATCGAAATGGGTGTGGTTTAGGTGGTTTAGGTACATGATTTCATTGTTCCTTTATGATACTTAGAAGTTCTCATTGTTCCCTTATGATACTTGAATGTTTCATGATTTTTTATGACATTTAGATGGTAAATGCACTACTTGAAGTTTTGATTTGGGTTCTTTATGAAAGATAGTATAAGACTATGCATGTTTACTTATAATCTATGATATGCATTAAGTTATGTTTGTTTTTTATATCTATGATAATTGGATGCTTAGGGGTATGTGTGGTAACAATATGAGATGGATGCCTCGGGATGAGCTCCGAGGAGAGCTCCTCTATACAGAAATGATAATGCGACATATACTGGCTTAAACCATATGAATATAAGTCTCCTATGAGGTACCTCTAGAGTTTGATCATGGACTGAATAAACAGGCTCGAATGATGGTTACTACTAATTCCCCTTAAGTACATGTTTAATAGGTTATACATGTGATTTTTGCTTTTATATGTTATTACAATCATGCCCATGTTCACCACCTATTCGTCTCTTAAGCTAGCCATATGTTTTCATTCATGTATAGTAAATTTCTACTCTATGCTTCCTACCTTTCGATCCAATTCGTTATTATGTCCTACTCCTTCTAGTGGATTATGCTTGCTGGGTCGGTGGGCTCATCTTATCATGATTGCAAGTGAGGAAAATGCCATCTTGAATGTGATAGAGAGCACAAAGGCGAAGTAACTGAGGAGATGAAGTTGAATGCATCACACACTGTCCAGGGGCTCTAAGAGCCGGTTATTAGTCCTTTTCCTTTGATTGTTATGTTAATATGAGGTGGAGACTACTTGTTGGCTTGCATTGGTAGGATATCACAAATGTTTCTTGGGAGATATGTTTTTCTTATTTTTCTTTAAAATTTTAGACAAATATATGATGTAAAGTTGTTTTCCCTTCAACGTGGGGTTATGGTTTAGTTTTCGAGTAAATCATCTACCAGTGTATTGTTGATATTGTATGGTTCAGTTGTGGGTAAGTGGTTCGATCGTTTCAAGTATGACAAAAGGTAATCTCTCCTAAGAGAAGTAGGTGAGAACACGTTCCCTGAAGAAGGAACAGTAAGCGTTGGTCCGACCTAAAGTTTCAGCGAAGCTCAAAGTCAGGACCGGACAGTCCGAAGGCTATCAAAATCATACTTAATATATATTGTTTATTGCCTAGACTAACTTCATTTTGCAGAAAGAAGGTTTCAGCAAAAAGCTGGTCCGAGCGCCCGGAGTTGCTCCGGGCGCTCAGGAAGGCTTCGACAAAGAGGCAACCCTAGGAGGGTGCCTAGCTAGGAACCCTGGTGGTCTGGGCAGTCAAAGTTGCTCTAGGTGCTTGGATGACCAAAACTTCATCTTCTCACTAAGTTGGAGCATGAAGAGTGGCCGACTCACGTCAGCGATCCAGGCGCCTGGAGAGGGTCCAAGTGTTTGGACGTGGAAAAACTTCAGGAATAAAGTTTCGATGAGAGCTTGCAACATCGACACTGTCCAGGTACCCGAGTGGGGATCCAGGCGCCCAGACAGGGCTATAAAAAGAGGTTTTGACCAGCAACTTCAATACATCAACGCAAACAACTTTTGCTTCTGCGTGCTGCTCCAAAAAGACCTCTACGATGCCCAAAAGCTGCTTCGACGACGACTACACTACAGATCTGATTCTCCAAGTCATCGGTATCATTTTGTTATTTTTTGAAGTTACTTATTCACATTATAATTACATTTGTAACTTTTCGGATTGATTAGTGATTGTTCAACAAAAGCACTCTCACGTGCCAGCCTTGGAGTAGGAGTCACCACAGGCTCCGAACCAAGTAAATTTTGGCTTGTTAGCATTGTTTGTTTTCTTTTCATCTATTTTTTTATTCCGCTACCGCTTGTCTCTCGAAAGTTTTTAAATGAACATGAAAGTCACGAGTGCTATTCACCCCCTTTCTAGCGTAACGATCCTATAATTGGTATCAGAGCTGGGGCATCCTGAATTTATGAAACCACCATTCAAACACCCCCCCCTTTTCTTGGTTTTTGCATCTTGAGATTTTTGGAGTCAATCGGAATCGGTACTATCACCCCTTTAGATAATTTTTCTCAATAGAGATTTTTATTTCTTGAAGTTGGTGCAACACCACTCAAGTTCTTTTATTTTTTCATAAGTTTGTTATACCACACTACTAATCCAAGACCAAGTCTCCTTGTTTTTATTTTTTGGTGTCCAAGGTTCTTTTTTATCAATGACCCATCCAGAAGGCTACAATACCTCTCGCCCGGCTTTTTTCTCTGGAGAGGACTTCAATTACTAGAAAGGATGGATGGAGTACCATTTGAAGACGCAAGTCAAAATCTGGATCATCATCCAATCTGGCTTCTCACTACCACTCGACGACACTGGAAAACCAAAGCATAATGAAGAAGATCGAGGTTGATGCCAAGGCAACCCAAACCCTCCAATGTGGCTTAACAAAAGAAGAGTTGAACTGGGTCGACCCCTTCAATAGCTCCAAGGAATTATGGGAAAAGCTAATCAAATTACATTTGGGAACTATCGACACTAAGGTAAGCAAACGATACTTAATTTTAAATAAGTTATATAATGTTAAAATGCAGGATGATTAATCGACGAGCCAATTATATGATCGGATCCAAGACCTACTTAATAGACTGCATGCGATCGGCCAGAAGATAGAGAATCGTGATATAATAAGATATGCATTAAATGCTTTTTCGAAGAATACCTTGTGGGCATCAATGGTAGATGCTTACAAAGTATCTAAGAATCTTTCTTTAATTAGATTAGATGTGCTATTTTCAGAATTTGAATTGCACGAACAATCTAATGCTACTCCGACCGAGAAAGGTATCGCGTTACTTGCAGGAAAAATCAAGAGTAAGAAGATAAAGCCCAAATACCAACCGGTACCAACCGGAACCCAAGTCCGAAGATGAATCGGATTCTGAAGATGAAGACAAGATCACTGCTGAACTAGTCAACCTAGTTTAGAAAATGCTTAAAAAGAAAAAGATGATCCAATCCAAGAGCAAGCAACCGGGTCTGAAGCAAACCACGAAGGCCAAATAAAAAGTAACCTACTACGGGTGCAATTAGAAAGGACACTACAAGCCAGAATGTCTGAACGTGATGCAAGGAAGAAGGAAGGCATTGAAGGCAATGTGGTTTGAGTCATTGGAAGAGTTAGACGTAGAAGAACAAACTTAACCAAGCTTATTAGCACTACCAGTACAAGTCATGTTGTCAAGACTGAATCCAAGTCCTAGATAGAATCGGAAGTTGAGTCTGAGCAAAGCCATGGATCCATATCCGATTCAGAAGGTTCCCAATCCATTGTAAGTATTTCTTTAATTAGATCACATAATTTAATTTTCTACTTGCCTAGAAAGTTGGCTAAATCAACCTCCAGGTCAAGTCACTCCAAGAGGAGGTCAAAGCCCTCAAGGAAGTGACTAACCCAAGCTCCTTAACCGAATCTATTTAAGTTGGGAATTCAACTCAAGTCCAACAACCTGAGAAAGAAAATTCTAACTTGAAAAGTCAAGTCAAAGAACTCAAAGACTCACTGGAACGGTTTGCTTTGGATTTCAAGAGTCTTGATTTGATCCTTGGAAAACAAAGGGTCGTATGCAATTGATCCGAACTCAGATATAAGGCTAAACAAAGATTCACATTGTACTTATCTTTAGTAAATCAATCAAATAGAAACTTAGTCCAAGCATGGATCCCCAAGTCTAACTTAGTTAATCAAGTTAGACTTGATCAATATTGGATCTCGAAGGATCAAATCCACTACCTTGATAGAGCTTATTGAGACTATGATGTAGGGGAAGCCAATAAAAAGACTATTTTCATTATTAAATAGACTTGTTTGATATTTACTTTACCACTTTCCTTATACATGCTTAGATTAGGTAGATAAGGACTTAGACTTGATCAACACTTAAATAGTTAGACCTAGGATTTTTAGAAAGAAAATTAAATATTTAATTTCTTTAAAAGACTTTATATAGAAGTAGTTGTTGCTCCAATACCCAAGAAGGTCTAATGTTACGCCACAGCCTGGAAGCTAATTATTGAAATGGATGTTTAATTGACTAACTGTTAAACCTTAGTCTAACTCAAATGTAAATCAATATTTAAATTTTAATTAAAATTAAAGATAAAAATAATCATCTCACAAAACAAATAAGGTTCCTTGATTGACAATCTAGAAAAAAAAGTGAGATAGATTTAGGTTTAAAATTAGTTAATTAAAGCGTAAACCTAACTTAATCTTTAAATCAAAGCAAATATATATAATTCAAATTAATCAAACTTAATCTAAATTAAATCAAACTTAATCAAACTTAAACTTAATTTAATCTTCAAAAATTAACTTTCGAATCATAATTAATTTTTAAATTTTAATTAATTTCAAAATCTTACTTATTTTCAAAAGTTAAATCATAATTAATTTTTAAATTTTAATTAATTTTAAAATCTTACTTATTTTCAATTGTTAATTAATTTTCAAAACTTAATTAATTTTTAAATCATTTCTCCAAAAATACTTAGTATTTAATTATCATATCTTACATTTTATCACTAAAAAACATTTAGTCCCCAAATTTACTGTCCAAACTCATGGATCCTCATCTAGGGTTAACAACTAAACATACACCCATTTATTAATCTATCCTAGTATCATGTACAAATTTCTAACCATGAAAGATTAAGGTTCTCTTATAAAATTACATGATGATATACTTCCAAGTAGATAGTAATAACTTTGTGGGTTACGAGCTCACCCAACTTTGATTATTCTGATATTTCTATCTGTTGTATTAAGCAAAGTCTACCTCTGAAATCCATATCTCACACTATCATCAGATCCCTTAACGTCTGTATAGTGCACTCAGACTATCTATCTATATAAGGGTGGAAAGTTGTACTAAGACGTAGCTCCATACCCATAGCTTCCTATAGACTCTGCTAGAATCATGAGATGAATCACATATCTCTATCCGATATAATACCTAAAGGTACATCATGAAGTCTGGTAATCTCTCTATAGTACAACTTTACTTATCCAAAGAATTTATCCTACGAATTGGTAGAAAATTAGTAAATTTGGTTAACTGATCATCGATTATCCAAATTGCAGGATATCCTTTCCGTGTTATGGGTAATCCCATAATAAAGTCCATCTTAATATGCTCCTATTTCCATTATGGTATCTAAATCTACTGAAGCAATCCTGCTGGTCTTTGATGTTTAGTCTTCACTTGTTGATATACTAGACATCAAGCTACAAAATCCACTATGCCTTTCTTCATGTCATTCAACCATTTTAAATGTTTTAGATCCCTATACATAAGTGCACCACCGGGATATATCACAAATCTAAATCGATGTGCTTCCTATAGTAACTCCTCTCAAAAAGGGTGTGACTCTGGAACACACATAATTTCCCATAGAAATAATGAATCTCTTTCCTATTACAAGAAAACTCGGTCCGCTATCCTGAGGCTACCCTGATATATAAAAACTGTAGATGTTAATCACTAGCTTGAGCTCCCTTAATTTGCTCAACTATAAGAGATTAAGTACCTATGGATACTAATATCTCTTGCTCTGTTAGTCCTTGATCTACTAATTCCAACTCAAAAATACTCTGTACCAATTTTGTAACCATAACTTGGTGACAAGCCAAAACTCCTTAAGATTTTCTACTCAAAACATCTACTACCACATTAGTTTTCTCTAGATGATAGATAACTGTGTAGTTATATCATCTTCTCTATCTAAGGTTCAACTCCTTATGAGTAACAAGTACTTAAAGCTCTTATGATGTATGAAGATCTCAAAAGTGAGCTCATACAAATAATGTCTCTAAATTTTTAGCATGAAAATAATAGCTACTAACTCCAAATCATGAATTGGATAATTCTTCTCATGATCTTTCAGTTGATAAGAAACACATGATTTTACCCATTCATGCTGCATCAAAACTGCACTTAATCTTTGATACAATGCATCTGTGAAGAATACAAATCTATCTTCACCAGAAGATAATACCAAAGCAGGTGCAGTTATCAAATTTTGCTTAAGCTCCTGAAAACTAACCTCGCAAGCCTATGTCCAAGTAAATTTCATTTCTTTCTTAGTCAGTTGAGTCAGTGGCATAGCAATGCAGGAAAAACCCTCAACAATTCCTCGGTAATATCCAACTAATCTAAAAAACTACGAACTTCCTACAATGTCTTCAGTTGCTCCTGGCTTGTAACAACTATTTTATATGGGTCCCTTGGTATAACTCTATTAGAGACAATGTGTCTCAGAAATCCCACAGGAGATAGTCAAAATACACATTTACTGAACTTTGCATAGAGATGTTCTCGCCGAAGCATCTCCAGAACTATATGAAGATGTTGTTTGTGATCCACCTTAAATCAGGAATATATCACAATATCGTCAATGAAAACAATGTCAATTGATCCAAATACCCTAGGAATACCTGGTTCATCAATTCTATGAAAACATATGGAGTATTGGTTAAACCAAATGACATTACCAAAGACTCATAATGTCCGTATAGCAGACACACTCCGTCGTAAAATCACTGACAATGAGTTTATAATTTGATCACCGATTGTAAATTATCAAATCTATAAATATCTCACATATGCTACTCCTCATGTTACTATCAATGACAATTACTTAACAATAGGCCATCAAGTCAGATATCCACTACTAGACCATCATATAGTACATATCATAAAATCGGATTTCACTATATCTACCAATCCCAAATCATCCTCAACATCAATAAACCTTGATAGTTTCATGAGCAATAATAGAATTAAAGGAAATAATCCATTCTTCTTTTTGACAAAGAGTATCAGAGCTATACCCAAAAATAACTCAATCACGACTCCACTTGACTTTCAGGTGAAAAGCTAAGGAGTTCATCTAGAAACATATCTAGGTATTCTCGAACTATACAAATATCCGAGCAAAGTGATGTACTATCCTTGTTAAATATCATTAACGATAGTAAATATCTCCGACATCATAAGATAGTAAGTGCTTGGCTTATATTATTGCAACAGGATATTCCTTCATTATTAATCTTGACGAATACCAAAGATGGTTGATCTGGGGGTTTCATAGTTACTACCCATACTCGCCGTTGAATATAGAAAAAAAAAGTGACCAACCAGTACATGTCAAGAAGTATATCAAATCTCGTCATTCCAAGTACACAAATATCCGCAATAAGAAAATGACAATCCAAAGTCCAAAGGGGCACTTAACCTCTTGACTAAGAGTCTACCCATTAAGAGGTATCACCACAACTCCCAAAATTGTGCCCATAAATATCCTCCAATAAATGTCAACAAAAGGTCGAACACTCTGATCTATATATAGGTTTCATAATCTTTAGTAAATACATATGGTCAAGGTCTTGAGCTACTTGATAGAGATAATGTTAGTTGAGTCGACTAACTATTATCTTGTAATCCATCACACTACAGTTGCTCTACTTAAGGTTCATGAACCTCTAGCGACGAGTCATGCACACAATGGTAGAGAAGCACTATCACTAAATAACTGGTCGAAATAACTGTCAATTGACTCTCTGCTCCTTGAAGATCATATTCTTCAATTTTCACTCAGTAATAGTTGGATCTCATAGGTGTTACGAAGCTAACACCACCTTCCCCACATCCTCGCGTATCATATATCCCAATGTACCTTCTAGGTTGTCTAACTATATATGATCCTGTCCGAACGCTGATTCAATGGATGCTGGGCACGTGGTGCTTCCTGGCTGTTAGTGTGGATCTTCGGACGGCGACACGAAGCTCTGGCGAACCTGCACAGAAGTCGGGCCGGGAAGGGGTTCCCGACGGCGACCCTCCGACGCTCAAGTCAGGCGAAGCTCAAGGAATAAATAATGGCTTCAAAACGCGTACCATGCATACCTCCGGCGAAGAGTGAGGGCCTTTATATAGGGCAGCGAAGAAGTGAGTGTACACCTGCCGAGGTGTACACGTGTCCATGGCCCATACCCCAGTAAGGACTTGTCAGTGAGCTTCTCTAACCCATACTGCTACAGTCTCGGCATGTCCTCGATGGGACAGCGAAATCCCCTGTCACAGGATTTGGAGCATGGCCTACACGTGAAACATACCTGCTGTCAGAAAAAGACGTCCCCTGTCCTTTTACCCATTGCTCCAGATCTTGCGTCCGGGCGGACAGCAACCTCAACATCCGGCCGGACATATGCGGTGGTTTACTTGGGGAGATTTTCCATCATATACTTTGTGGAGACTATTAGCAGTGTTACCTTATGGCTTTGGCCGAGCGTGAGGTCTGCTCGGCACCACGACCTTTTCCACTGAGCGCCGGAACCCTGATTTCGACAGGGTGCCTTTAGCCGACTATCGTCCGATCGGGACGTTCGATTCCACCGGACGGCCGGCCTGCCGCCCGGTCGGACCCGGCCCTGCCGTCCGGTCGGACCCGGCCCTCTCCGGATGGACAAATGCCACTGTGACTTCTACGTGGCGTTGACTCCATAGGGTGGGGTCCCTTGTTCTTACTACCGGATCACTTGCCTTCCCTCCAAGTCTAGTCGAAGGAGGCGAACAGTCCGACTGACTGGACTAAGAATCTAGCCGAGTGGTTCCTCCGTGCTTGTATCTCCCGCTCGGCCTACCATAAAGGTAGCCTTGCGCGAATCAACCATGGCGTTCACCGGATCTCCTCGTGTTCTGCGCCAATCTTCGACATTAAGGTCGAGCATGCTTTCATTAAATGCTCCGAATGATTGAATGCCACGTGGAGCAATGCCATCGGCGTACGACGGCGGTGGCATGGTGTTTTGATGTGATCGACGCGATTCGAAATAGACGGCTCGATGCATGCTTGGATTCCCGTGACCTGGATCCAACGGTGGAGGCCGCCCGGCCTTCACCCTATAAATTCTTCGTTCTCTTCTATCCCCTCACTTGCCTCCGCGATCTCGACCACTGCCCCCTGCGCTTTAGAGCTCCGGCGATCCTGTTTCTGCTCTCCGACGCTCTCCGGCGCCTTTCCCTTGATCCCTTTCCTCGCAGCAAGGTTTTATATCTTTCCTTCCTCCTTTCCGGTGTTTCCTCCGCATTTCATCCTCGGTTTCGATCCTTGAAACTTCCTTTCGTTTTCTGGTGTTTTTCTTCTGCCTTCTTGCCTTTTGACTCCTTCCGATCGGCCCATGGCTAGTTCTTCCAATCCCGAAGATCAGTCGCTCGGCCCATAGTACACCACCATGCAGTCCCGATTCGAACAGCGGGACTTCGATATTTTGACAGACAATTTCGAAATCCCAAAGGATTTCGAAATTCGCTTAGCTGGTCCTTCTGTGTCTTCCGAGACCAGTTTACCGCCGGTCTTCGTTTTCCTGTACATCCTTTCATCATAGATGTCTGTAATTATTTTGGTGTGCCGCTTGGCAGTTTAGTACCCAACACCTTCCGTCTCCTTTGCGCCGTAGTTGTTTTGTTTAAGATTCATAATATCCCCCTCCGACCGGAGGTCTTTTTTTATTTCTACTACCCTAAGCAAGCCGAGCCGGGCACCTTCATGTTCCAAGCTCGACCCGGCTTGGTTTTCTTTAACAAGCTTCCTACTTCCAATAAACATTGGAAGGATTATTTTTTCTACATCCGCATGCCCGCTCGGGCCAACTTCCCGACCCAATGGCAAGTCAGCCTACCCCCCACTCCCTAGTTGAAGAAGTTCAAGACCCGACCAGACTATCTCCATGCTGCAAATATACTGGCCGGTCTGCGACTTGACATCAACAAACTTCTCCACGAGGGAGTGATGTACATCTTCGGGCTGAGTCCTATACGGACTCCTCTTCCGACCGGCTTCGGTAAGGACTTTGCTTGGGCATTTGCTTTAATTGCTAACTGATTTCTTTTCTTTCTCCTGCAGCGGACATCGTCATGGATTCGGTCATGGCCGGTGTTTTGAAGAGAAAGGCGGCGGCGCTAGAGGTCGCGGCCGCCAAGGAGATGGAAGCACTGGGTATCTAGCCGGTCGGATCCCATGAAGGAGAGAGCGGAACTCAAGCTGAGTCGGCCGCTCAAGCTTCCCAGCAAAATGTGGCTAGCGGCGCCACCCCCTCAAGAGAACAAACTGCCCCCGAGGAAGGTTCCGCTTGGGAGGAGGAGCAGCCCTTACAAAAGAGGCGCCGAGTGGAGACTCCCCTACGCTTGGCTACCTCAGCTGTCCAACCCTCCGAGCGGGTCAGGCGCCAGAGACCAAAACTATCTCGTCCGACCGGACGCCTTTGGATTGGGACGAGCCAGTTGCTCCAGTGGAGGCTATTCCAATCAGCACCCTTCCGCCCGCTCGTCACTCAGTCCAGCGCTCGACCATTCATTCTCAGTTTTCTGCGCCGACTTCTGATCCCCTTCCGACTGTCGGTCGGACGACCCCCGGTCATGGTCGCACGATTCGGGTCACTCTTCATCTATCGACTGAAGAGCTGCTTCCAGAGGCCGACCGTCCATCCGCGCCTGAGCACACCATCACCTTGAAAGGGCCCTTGGCTGAGATGTGGGCCGATGCTCGGGCACGCACAGCGCTGATACCCCTCGGAAATTTAGCCAATAGCCACATGCGGGAGGCCACTGGGGTAAATTTATGCTTCTAAGCTTTGTATGCATTCCTTCCGATCGGCCGATAATAATTATAATTTTCGTTTGCCAGAGATGGGTGGAGGAAATTACGGTTTCCAACCGCTTGGCGTTGGTGGATGAAGAGCTGCGACAACTGAAGGCCGCAGTTGGTCCGTCCGGCCTTCAGGGCCCTTCCTATTCCGAGCTGCAAAAGGAGCTGAAGAAAGCTCAAACTCTTCTGGCGGCCGAGGAGAAGAAGACGACCGACCAGGCCCATGCCCTGGCCGAGTCCGAGTGGTAAGTCAAGTCGCTTGAAACAAAAATAACTCTGGCCACCACTCGGAAGAATACTGCTATCTCCGATCTGGAGAAGAAGAACGTTGAGGCTCGGGGCCTCGAGCTGAAGATAAAGGAATTGACAGAGCAGCTCGACTGGGAGAAGGCCGGCCGCTCGGCCGACGCGGCTAAGATTCAAAATCTGGATGAGGCTCTTACTGGCTCCCAGGCGACGTTCAAAGAATATCAAGATGCCGAGCCGAGTCGAGTCGCGGCCTTAAGACAGAGCTACATCCGCTCGCCCGAATTCTCAGAGAAGATATGCGAGCGGATGTACACAGCCTTCGACTTGGCTATGACCGCCACCACCACTTATCTGAAGTCGAAGGGCCTTCTTCCGGAGTCCACCAATATTTCGGCCGGCGATCAGGTGGAGCTCCTAGATACCATCCCTAAGACCCTCTATGATTATATCGAGTAATTTTTGTAATTTGGCCGCTCGGCTAAATATGGTCCCTTTTGTACTTAGGCCGCCCGGCCTGAGATTTTATTTATATGCAATGCTTTCCTTTTGCGCACTCTATCTTTTTGCACATTGTCCTTTAGCCAATTAACATGTGTGTTGCCTGCTCGCCTATAATTATTTTGTGTGCTCCCCCATAAGGGATCTTAACAAAGTAATCGCCGTGATCTTCCCGCTCGGCAAAATATACCGCGTTCTTTGTGGGCATAGCTCGTTTACCAAGTGCCAAGTAGTTTTGGATACTGGGACGCTCGGAGCGCGTATAGACAATCGAACGGCATCGGAATCACGTGCCTCGGGATATTGATGCTTTATTCCACTCGGTGGGTTTATAGACGCCGGCTCGTCTCTCGATATTTAACGTCGAGCTCGACGGTCTTTCGCTCGGAAGTTTATAGACGCCGGCTCATCTCTCGATATTTAACGTCGAAGCTCGACGGTCTTCCGCTCGGAAGTTTATAGACGCCGACTCGTCTCTCGATATTTAACGTCAGAGCTCGACGGTCTTCCGCTCGGAAGTTTATAGACGACGGCTCGTCTCTCGATATTTAACGTCGGAGCTTGACGACCTTCCGCTCGGACGTTTATAGACGCTGGCTCGTCTCTCGATATTTAACGTCGGAGCTCGACGGTCTTCCGCTCGGACGATTTATAGACGCCGGCTCGTCTCTCGATATTTAACGTCGGAGCTCGACGGTCTTCCGCTCGGACGATTTATAGACGCCGACTCGTCTCTCGATATGTAACGTCGGAGCTCGACGGTCTTCCGCTCGGACGATTTATAGACGCCGGCTCGTCTCTCGATATTTAACGTCGGAGCTCGACGGTCTTCCGCTCGGACGATTTATAGACGCCGGCTCGTCTCTCGATATTTAACGTCGGAGCTCGACGGTCTTCCGCTCGGACGATTTATAGATGCCGGCTCGTCTCTCAATATTTAACGTCGGAGCTCGACGGTCTTCCGCTCGGATGATTTATAGACGCCGGCTTGTCTCTTGATATTTAACGTCGGAGCTCGACGGTCTTCCGCTCGGACGATTTATAGACGCCGGCTCATCTCTCGATATTTAACGTCGGAGCTCGACGGTCTTCCGCTCGGACGATTTATAGACGCCGGCTCGTCTCTCGATATTTAACGTCGGAGCTCGACGGTCTTCGCGGCTAACTTAGATTTTGCCGATCGGCGTAACCCTTGACCATCCTTTGAATTAATTTTGCTTCCTGCATTACAAGGACACGAGCTACTAGCATATACACAAAAATGAGTTACATTCGTGCACCTTTCATCCAGCTCGATAAGGCTGGAGATGATTTGCACTCCACGGTCGATCTAGCTGCCGCCCGTCTTTATTCTCCAAATAATATGCGCCCGAGCGGAGCTTTTCAATAACCTTGAAGGGGCCCGCCCATGGTACCTCCAGTTTGCCGATGTCGCCGACCGGCTTGACTTTCTTCCAGACAAGATCGCCGACTTGGAATGATCTGGGGATTACACGGCGGTTGTAACTTTGTTTCATCCGTTGCCGGTACGCCATCAGCCGGACGGACGCCTTGGCTCTTTCTTCTTCGACCAGATCCAGCTCCATGTTCCTCTGCTCGGCATTGTCCTCATCGTAATGTTGGATCCTAGCGGATTCGACGCCGACTTCGACCGGAATGACCGCCTCGCCACCGTACACCAAATGGAACGGCGTGACACCCGTCCCTTCCTTCGGCGTCGTTCGGATGGCCCATAAGATGCCCGGCACTTCATCCGGCCAACTTCCTCCCAAATGGTCGAGCCGGGCACGCAGAATGCGAAGAATTTCCCGATTGGTTACTTCGGCTTGACCGTTGCTCTGGGGATAAGCCACGGACGTGAAGTGCTGCTCGATGCCGTAGCTTTTGAACCAATCCTCTAGCATCTTCCCTGTGAATTGCCGCTCATTATCGGAAACCAATCGGCGAGGGATGCCGAACCGACAGATGATGTGTTGCCAGATAAATTTTTTGACCATCTGTTCGGTGATCTTGGCTAGCGGCTCGGCCTCCACCCACTTGGAAAAATAATCCACCGCCACTAGCAGAAATTTCCGTTGCCCGGTCGCCATCGGAAATAGACCGACAATATCCATTCCCCATTGATCGAACGGACACGAAACGGTTGATGCCTTCATTTCCTCTGCCGGTCGGTGGGAGAAGTTGTGATACTTCTGGCACGAAAGGCACGTAGATACTGTCCGAGCGGCGTCTGCTTGTAAACTCGGCCAAAAGTACCCGGCCAAGAGGATCTTCTTGGCCAACGATCGTCCGCCCGGATGTCCTCCGCACGATCCTTGATGTACCTCTTGGAGGATGTAAGCCGAGTCTTCCGAGCTCACGCATTTCAACAGCGGGTGTGAGAAAGCCTTTTTGTAAAGCTGATCGCCGATGAGTGTGAACCGACCGGCCCTCCTTCTTAACAGCTGGGTTTCGTTCCGGTCGGACGGCGTGGCTCCCGAGCGGAGGAACTCTATGATGGGCGTCCGCCAGTCGCTTGGAAATGTGAGGCCTTCCATCCGGTCGACGTGCGCCACCAACAGTACTTTTTCAATTGATTGCTGAATGGCGACCGGCGTTATTGAGCTCACGAGCTTGGCTAACTCATCGGCTGCTTGATTTTCTGCTCTGGGTATCTTCTGGACAATAATTTCTTTAAAGTCAGCTTTGAGCTTCTCGAAGGCTTCAGCGTAGAGCTTGAGCCGAGCACTATTGATTTCGAAGGTACCAGAGAGCTGCTGAGCGGCCAACTGCGAATCCGAGTGAAGCGTTACCCGATCGGCTCTCACATGCCGAGCTGCCTGCAAGCCGGCTATGAGGGCCTCATACTCTGCTTCATTGTTGGTAGCTTTATAATTCAGCCGGACGGATAAGTGCATCTTCTCTTCTTGAGGGGAGAGTAACAATATCCCAATCCCGCTCCCGAGCCGAGTGGACGACCCATCCACATATATTCTCCACATAGCTTCTGGCTCCGACCTTTGCACCTCAGTCACAAAATCAGCCAAGGATTGCGCTTTTATCGCCGAGCGGGGCTGGTATTGGATATCAAATTCACTTAACTCTGTCGTCCATTTGATGAGTCGTCCGAATGCCTCTGGATTTAGTAGAACACGTCCGAGCGGGCTGTTGGTTTTGACAATGATAGTATGCGCCAAGAAATATGGACGAAGGCGCCGAGCGGCTAGGACCAGAGCAAAAGCTAGCTTTTCGAGCCCAGTGTAGCGAGATTCAGCATCCTTTAAAATGTGACTAAGGAAATACACAGGCTCTTCTCCGCTCGCCCTCACCAGTGCCGAGCCAATTGCCTGCTCGGTCGAGGATAGATAAATATAGAGCGACTCGCCAATAGTCGGCTTGGCTAATACCGGGAGCGAATTCAGATATGCCTTTAAATCTTCGAACGCCTGGTTGCATTCTTCGTCCCAGTGAAATTTTGTAGCCTTGCGTAAGATCTTGAAAAACGGAAGGCTCCGGTCAGCGGTTTTGGAGATGAACCGGGACAAAGCGGTTATCCGACCGGTCAAACGCTGCACTTCCCTTGTATTTCTTGGAGGCGGCATATCTTGTAGAGCTTTCACCTTGCTGGGATTTGCTTCGATGCCCCGCTCGGTCACTATGTACCCCAGAAAGTGCCCTCCTTTTGCTACGAACAGGCACTTCTGGGGATTTAACTTGACTCCATATTTGCGCAGCATTCGGAAGGTTTCCTCCATGTCCTTGAAGAGATCGGCCGCTCGGACGGACTTAATGAGAATGTCGTCCACATAAACTTCTAGATTCCGTCCGATCTGCTCTCTGAACACTTTATTAATCAAGCGCTGATATGTGGCCCCCGCATTCTTCAATCCGAACGGCATTACATTATAGCAATAAGTGTCGTCGGCCGTCACGAAGCTGACCTTTTCTTGATCTTCACGGGCGAGCGGCACTTGGTGATAGCCCTGGTAAGCGTCGAGCATACAGATTAATTCACAGCCGGCCGTAGAGTCCACCAGCTGATCTATCCGAGGCAGAGGATAAAAGTCTTTCGGGCAAGCTTTGTTGAGATCCCGAAAATCTATGCATACTCTCCACTTGTCGCCCGGCTTGGAGACTAATACTACGTTAGCCAACCAGCTCGGGAACTGTACCTCGCGGATATGGCCGGCCTCCAAGAGTTTCTCCACCTCCGCTCGGATGATAGCATTCTGCTCGGCGCTGAAATCTCTTTTTCTCTGCTTCACGGGCCGTGCGTCCGGTCGGACGTGTAGTTCATGCTGCGCTATACTTGGTGAAATTCCGGGCAGCTCATGTGTCGACCAAACGAAGACATCATGATTTCTTCGGAGGCTGTGGATCAATTCTTCTTTCTGCTTCTCTTCCAGATCGGACGCTATAAAGGTTGTGGCCTCCGATCGGGTTGGGTGAATCTGCACTTCCTCTTTTTCTTCATAAATTAAAGAGGGTGGCTTTTCGGTGATGGCGTTTACCTCGATCCGGGGTGCCTTCCGAGCGGAACAGGCCTCTGCTCGGACCATCTCGATGTAGCATCGCCGAGCTGCTAGCTGATCTCCCCGTACTTCTCCCACTTTGTCCTCTACGGGGAACTTGATCCTCTGGTGGAAGGTTGAGACAACCGCTCGGAATTCGCTGAGAGCCGGTCGTCCCAAAATAACGTTGTAGGACGAGGCACGAAGTTTGTTGTCCTGGTCCTCCTGAGCGGCTCTTCTCCCAGCGAGGTAGCCAGCCGGATCTGTCCGACCGGCTGAACTTCGTTACCAGTGAACCCATAGAGCGGAGTTGTCATGGGTAACAGCTCGGCTCGATCAATTTGCAACTGATCGAATGCTTTCTTGAAGATGATGTTGACCGAGCTTCCTGTATCTACAAAAACGCGGTGGATAGTATAATTCGCTATTATCGCTTTGATGAGCAGAGCGTCGTCGTGGGGCACTTCAACTCCTTCCAAGTCCCCGGGCCTGAAACTAATTTCGGATCCTTCCGCTCGTTCTTGGCTACAGCCAACCGCATGAATCTGGAGCTGTCGGACGCTCGCCTTTCTAGCTCGGTTGGAGTCTCTTTCGGTCGGCCCGCCAGCAATAACGTTGATCTCGCCTCGGGAAGTATTGCTTCTATTTTCCTCTTCCCGAGCGGTCGGTCGAGACCGTTCTCTGGACGCTCTGTGATTCTCCTGCCTTGGAGAACGATGCCGATCGGGCGTCTGTGGCTGTCGCCTATTGATAATGGGTATTTTTGTGTATTATTTTGGCTCTTATACTTAGCATTTTTACATTCTCACATGCTTAATTTGGTGTTTATATTATATTTTGTGAGTAGGAATTCATTTTGGACTTAAATGTAAATTTCCTACAATTATGGAATTTAATCTCATGTTTTTATGTGGTTTTGTAGGAACTATAAAGAGCCATTTATTAGGGTCGAGGTGAATCGAATTTGGCTTGATTTGAAGGCCAAACGGAGAAGAACAAGCTGAGTCAGTGTGGACCGTTGATCCAGATCAGGAGAAATCTTGCCCCTTCAGTCAGATCAAAAGATCCAACCTTTCATCCTGATTTAAAGGGATCTGGATCGTTGATCAGGATCATGACATCTAAGGGTTCATTAAAGCTCCAATTCAATTTGGATAGAGAGGAGCCCAATTTCAAATACCTAATCCAATACTCAAGCCCACTCTTGAAGCCCAATTTGAGTCCTACCCTTAATGAACCGGATCTAAGTCAAACGGATCTTTTCCTTAAACCCAAACTCGAAACCCATTAAGAAAACCCCTTTTCTCCTTCTCACCCGCACAGTAGCCCGCAACCCCTTCTCTTCTCGCGCGATTTCTTCCCTTGGGCTAGGGCACGCGAGACCGCCGGCTTTCTTTCCTCTTCCTTCTCTCCGGCCGGCGGCTCTTTCTTCTCTTCACTGCCGCCGGCCAGCCAGCCACAGCCCATATTCCTCTTCTAGATTTCAATCGGCGAGCGACAGCGGCAGTCTTCTCGGCGGGCAGCAGGTTTTCGACAGCGACTCCGATCATCTTCACCTCACCGGAGGGGTTCTCCGGTGTGATCTCCACTATCCGACCTTCTTTTGGCAGCTCCGCTTCTTGGGGTTCAAGCGGTGGAGCAAGGAGGAGGCGGCAGCTGGTATTCCACCGTTTCCAGTCATTTCCAGCCGAGGGTTCTCTGTTGGAAGATCCGTTCATCCTCGTCGGTGTTGAAGCTAGCAGCAAGTCCATCAGAGTGCTACTGTTCACTGGTTCTTGGGGGTTCCGGAGCCTGGTCTTCGTGTGACGACGAAGATAGTTGTTGGAATCGGAAGAAGAAGTGTGAAATGTGGTTGGATTAGTTTAGACTTTCTTAGTTTAATTCTGTTAATTTTGTTAATTTGCTTGTGTTGAAGTTCTATTGTTGAATGCTTGTAGCTAATTGGACCTTTCATGTTTAAATTGCACTTACTATGCTTAATTAGTTACACGCTTACAAAGTGTTCGATGAAATGCTTCAATCAAGTGTTAGGTTTATTATAATGCATTTTGGGTTGTTTAATTCTTGCTTTACTTTGCTTTTTCAATTTCATCAAGTTCTAGTTTTCATTTGAATACCATTAGGTTAGATTAGATTTCTTTAATGCTCTAGGTTTACTTCGATGCTCTGTTATTCCATTCCTTAGTTTAATTCTACCCATTGATAGATAATCTTGTATCGTAGTGTGACAATGCGATATAGGAAAATCTTCAATGGTTAGTTAGGATAGATATAGTTTTCTTTATTTGCATTGTCTTTCATTATTTAGATTAGATTTCATTTGATGCTTTGCTATTTCATTCCCTAGATTAATCGTGTTGATGATTAACCCATAGCGTAGAGTGACAATGCGTTGGGGATTAGTTATTGACACCTAGTTAAATTTCATTCCAGCATTAGATTAGTTTCTTTCTTGTTCTGCTTTTCATTTCTTAGATTTAGAATCAAAAACCCAAACCCCAATTCCATATTAGAAACCCAAAAAAAAAATAGAAATAACACACGATCCTAAGTTTACCATCCTATCGTTGCTTTCGTTGGCGGACGACCCGAGTCATTCCTATGCTACATTAGCTTAGGAGGGGTTTGGTACTTTATTATTTGATGCCCAATTCGCGACAAATTGGGACTTTATCACCTATCAACTCGTGTCCGGTCGGCTTCATTAGGTCTCTGTCGCCTGTCGACTGATGGAGACCGCCGTCCGGCATTCCGGGGCACGGGATGAGTCGCGAAGGGAAGACTTCGGCAATCCCTTATATTGTGTGTATCCGTCCGGTGGAAGGAGCAGAACATCGGGGTGCATCTCTTCTTTGGCTTTGGCCGGGCGGCAGCTACCTCTTGCACGTGGGACCTCACATGAGGGGAGCGGATTGCTTCAGCCCTCGGTCCTCTTGGTGGTTGAGTGGTGGGGGGCTTCCGTTCGGCAGGTCGAGCCCGATCAGCCGGAGCTTCCTTTCTTCGAGCCTCTTGGGCCTCCTCCACATTGATGTACTCGTTGGCTCGATGCAGCATATGGTCATAGTCTCGAGGCGGCTTCCGAACTAGCGAGCGGAAGAAATCCCCATCCACTAGGCCTTGTGTGAAGGCGTTCATCATGGTTTCCGAAGTGGCCGTTGGAATATCCATCGCCACTTTGTTGAATCGCTGGATGTAAGCTCGAAGCGATTCACGGGCTTCTTGCTTGATGGCGAACAGGCTCACGCTCGTTTTCTGGTAGCGTCGGCTGCTTGCAAAATGGTGGAGGAAGGCCGTTCGGAAGTCCTTGAAACTTGTGATAGATCCGTCCGGCAACCTCCGAAACCACCGTTGAGCCGATCCCAAGAGAGTGGTAAGAAAAACTCGGCACTTTACTCCATCTGTGTATTGATGGAGAGTGGCTGTGTTATCGAACTTACCCAGATGATCATCCGGGTCGGTTGTCCCATTGTACTCGCCGATCGTCGGAGGCACATAGTGCTTGGGCAGGGGGTCTTGTAGAATAGCCTCCGAAAATTGGCGATTGATCCACTCGGGAGAAGCGTCCGCTCGGGGGGCTTTCCCTTTTCTGTTGTCTCGTCTCGGTATTTCATCCGAAGATGATCCCCGTTCTCGATTAGTTGCTACAACTTCAGGAGTGCGGAAGAGAGCCCGATGGAATGGTACTGTCGCAGGTGGTTCTTCCGCTCGGCCACCCGATGCAGACGTGGCTTGCTGCTCTGGTCGCTCGGCTGTTGCCTTCTGTTTTTGCTCCACAAGCTTGGCGGCCCTTATCTCGATCAGAGCGTCGAGTTCCTCGTTCGAAAGCGTCACCAGGTGTTGTCGTCCAGCCTCGTCCATTGTTTCCGCTCGGATACAGGAACGTTCCCACAGACGGCGCCAAATTTGATCCTGTCCGAACGCTGATTCAATGGACACTGGGCACGTGGTGCTTCCTGGCTGTTAGTGTGGATCTTCGGACGGCGGCACGAAGCTCCGGCGAACCTGCATAGAAGTCAGGCCGGGAAGGGGTTCCCGGCGGCGACCCTCCGACGCTCAAGTCAGGCGAAGCTCAAGGAATAAATAATGGCTTCAAAACGTGTACCATGCATACCTCCGGCGAAGAGTGAGGGCCTTTATATAGGGCAGCGAAGAAGTGAGTGTACACCTGCCGAGGTGTACACGTGTCCATGGCCCATACTCCAGTAAGGACTTGTCAGTGAGCTTCTCTAACCCATACTGCTACAGTCTCGGCATGTCCTCGATGGGACAGCGAAATCCCCTGTCACAGGATTTGGAGCATGGCCTACACGTGAAACATACCTGCTGTCAGAAAAAGACGTCCCCTGTCCTTTTCCCCATTGCTCCAGATCTTGCGTCCGGGCGGACAGCAACCTCAACATCCGGCCGAACATATGCGGTGGTTTACTTGGAGAGATTTTCCATCATATACTTTGTGGAGACTATTAGCAGTGTTACCTTATGGCTTTGGCCGAGCGTGAGGTCCGCTCGGCACCACGACCTTTTCCACTGAGCGTCGGAACCCTAATTTCGACAGGGTGCCTTTAGCCGACTATCGTCCGATCGGGACGTTCGATTCCACCGGACGGCTGGCCTGCCGCCCGGTCGGACTCGGCCCTGCTGTCCGGTCGGACCCGGCCCTCTCCGGATGGACAAATGCCACTGTGACTTCTACGTGGCGTTGACTCCACAGGGTGGGGTCCCTTGTTCTTACTACCGGATCAATATACAATCGATCCATGAGTCAGAATCTCCCATGGCATAGCATTGGACGAGTTAATTAACCATCACTTTTTAAACCATTATGTTATGGGTTGCTCCGCTTAAGGTTCAAGAACTCTTGATAATGAGCTATACCAACGGAGATAGAGAAGTACTCTCTCTTAAAAACATCTCAAAATAATCATCAAGTGATGCCTTGTTCTGAAAAATCATCTTATGTATTTTCCTTTACGTGGTGCCTAGTCACGTAAGGGATAAACAACTAACTTCAACTTTTTTGCATCGGTATAAGTCATATATCCAAATAAACTTTCCAAATTATTCACCCATGTGACGGATGTATCTCGTAAATGTTAAGTAGCTAGCTATAACACATATAGACATATAAAATTACATGTACTACAACACATATAGACATATATAATTGCATCAACACATTAATCCCTCCTTGGTTTGAACAAGCTACCTTCCATTGGTCTCTTCAATTCGATAATGGTCATTTCTGCAATCAACATGCCATCAATTTGCCAAAATCAAAATCTATACTTGGCAATATTTTAATTGAGTGTTCAACTATCTACACATATATATAAAGAACCATGTTATTTTGCGTCTTAAAGGTATGAGAATAGTCCTCGGGGTTACAATGCAATGGTTAGGCTCTCTAAATGGTTAATTATCTAAGAGTTGAATCCCAACTGTAGTACACTATAGAGATTTTTCTCTAGTGGGACGACAAATCTAAGAACGTTGACTGCTTAGATGAACTTCATGAACGTTTCCTGATTTACCCCGGTAGCTAATAGAAAAATTTTGTGGGGTCGGGATGATCACTTTCAAGATTAATCGGTTCGAATAGTTAGATACCTAAATTAACAAAAAAAAAAATAGATGAGAACAACATAAGGACTTTAGGTCACGCAAATGATTACAAAACCATCCATTTTTATGCTCCTAATGGTCAGTTTATTTAGGAGAATGAAAAGCAAAACTAAGAAAAAGTTTTCGCAGTGGAAAAGTTTTTATCGTTTACTTTATTAAAATTTTCAGATGGAAGAGAAACGCAATCCATCAACGAATAGTTTTGGAGCTAAAATCGATCATCTCAAAATTGGACGGAAAGCAGCGGATGGAAAAAAAATGATACATGTACCCATTTTTATTCACAAAATTACACCATATACAAAAAAAAAAAAAAAATACATGTACCCTTTTTAATTGATAAAATTATATCATATACCCAAAAAATAATGCATGCATTCTTTTCTATTTATAAAATTACGCCGCATGTATCCTCCTTCCTCTATCAAGATAAACAAGCATGTAAAGGAAGGAATTTCTTCGCCCTTTCTCTTCTCTTCCTCCGAGTATAATTTTCCACCATAGATTCCTTTCCCTTCCTCATCCGTGCTTTAGAGTAAATAGAGCATTAATGTTATGTTTACTTAGGAGAGCATAAAGCAAAATTAAGAAAAAAATTCAAAAAAAATTTCCAACATTTATTTCATTAAAGTTTTAAGAGGGAAAAGAAACATAATCCATGAGCGGATAGTTTTAGAGCCAAAATCGATCATCTCAAAATTGGACGAAAAGCAACGGATGGAAAAAATGACGTATGTACCTTTTTAAACTCACAAAATTATACCATATACTCAAACAATGGCGCATGTATACTTTTTCAATTATAAAAATTAATTATACTACATATACCTACCTTCCTCAATCAAGGTAAACAAACATGTAGAGAGAAATTAGAGAGAAATTTCTTTCTTTTTTCATTCTCTTCTCATGTCCCTAAATTTATTTTATCTATTCATCGTCTACTCCTTCCTATAAATCAAGCATAAGACTTATCTAATAATGTGTCTTATGGGTAGAATAAGGCCACAAATCAAATCAAATCTATTTACAGTTTTTTTTACATCGTTGAGAATATTTATTGACTTTGAACTTTCTTTAGATACATAAACTATTCCACCACTCCTTCTAATTTTCTCATAAATTTTAAAAATCATAGTGCGATTTGGTTGAAATTGAAAACCATTATATTTTTTCAATGTTGCAGCGCATAACAAACATGATGATCGAGGTGATGGTTATAACAAAATCTACAACAAATAAAATGGATGATTATGAACAACAACACTTTGCACCAAAATGACAGCATCAGTTCCCGAAAACAAAAATATTGCAATCGAAGGCAGAAAAAGCTGGCAAAACCGCAACCCGAAAGGGAGGGAGTGCATGTACAAACAAGCTCCCATCACTGCAAACAAAGGGAAAGCTGCTCTCACTGCTGCTGCTGCGACTTGTGCTTCCTTCCCCGTTCGATCGCTCTCCTCTGGTCCACTCAAGTCAATCGAGCATCTTTTCTCTTCCCTAACCTGACAACCATGCCATCAGCAAGCGTTGATGTAGCTGAAGATCCGGTGCACCGCCGTCGCGATCTCGTCTGCTGTTCCCAACTTGCACGCCTCCTCCATCTGTTCCATAGCCACAATGTTACCGACTTAGTTTGCCAATTCGGAGCTAAAGGAGCGGATTAGCCAGCAATGGACCTTGAGGTTGAGCGAGTAGAGGACGGAGGAGGCGTCCAGCGAAGTGATGTTGAGGTGGAGCACAGAGAGGTGCAGCTCCTCCATGGCCGCGATGGCGCTCACTATCTGACCTTGCCGCCGCCGCCCGGCCACTTTGAGGTTGACGTGCCCCTGCACCAGCGTCGCCTCCACGTCCACCCCTATGCCCTCCTCGTCGCCCTCAGAGTAGTCCCTGTACTGAGGCGAGACGAAAAAACCGTCGTGGAGAGAGTCCGCGGCCGTAAACGCGACCACATCGTCGTCGTTGGGTGCCCGCTGCCGCTTCTGGGCTTGGAGGCAGAGGAGGTGCTGCTCGAGCTCCTTGACGAACTCGATGGCGCCGCTGATGATGGACGCTTGGTCGCCCTTCAACATCATTAGAAGAAAACAATTAATCAAGGAGAAACAAACTAAAATGGATACCAGCAGGAGGGTGCACATCTCGCATAATCATACGCGTTGGACGTAGGAAGGTGGCATGAGGGAGCGAAGAGTGGCGAGGTAGTCGTTCATAAGCCGGCGGCGGTTGCGCTCCACGGCAATGTGAGTCATCCGCTGGCTCTCCGCCTCCTCCGCGCTCTTCGACGCCGGCGCCGGCCGTGGCCTCTTCCGCTTCCTCCGCTCGCTCGACCCCACCGCGAGCGCCGCCGCTGCGGCAGCCTTGTGGTGGATGATGCCGTTGCCGCCGCCACCGCCTCCCGGGCGCGCGTCCGACTCGGAGGCGTGAGTGATGCAGCTCTCAAGCTGCTCCGCCGCGCGGGAGGACTCGACGTCCCCCGCCCGCACGTAGGTTTGGCCCTGCAGTCGTCGCAGGTTCTGGAAGTTGGATTCTTGGGGGAAGTAGCTCGCATGCGCTGCTCCAGTAGTCTCCTCTCCGCCCGCATGCATGAGAAGCTGCAGGAAAGGTGTTTGATGGGAAAACAGGCTCCCATATCTCATCTCAAACACTCCAGGCTCCAAGCACTCCGAGCCCAGCACCTCCCTCATCAACTGTTCCAAATAATCAAACCATGCAAATGAAGCAGCATCCATTGTTTGCATTAAATGAACTGCTAAAAAAATGGGAGTCTTGTAGAGCTTCCATCGATCGAAAAGCTAAGGTGGTGTTCTACCAGAAATTGACTAAAGATAGAAAGTGGAAGGAAAAAAAAGGAAGGAAATTAAAAGAAGGTAGCACAGTCGAGTGGAGTGATGAGACTTACAAGTGGGTCATTAATGGGTCCTCGGAGCTGCTCCATGGAAAGAAGAAGATTTGAAGGCAGAGCATGCAGCAGTACTAGCTCACCAACTACCTCTCCTCTTCACAATCGAAACAGGCTTAATTCTTCTGCTCTTTAATTCTCCTCTTCAGTTATGTTATCTGGAGCAATTAATGCATGCCGGCCAAGCATAGCACCCCTCACAAATGATTAATGTCTGGGAAGAGGAGGAAGCTTGGACAAGGTGATACAGTAGTAATTAATACTGCAATAGTAAGGAACCATGGCATGGGTAGAGAAGAGGAAGGTACGTAGGGTAGAGGTAGAGGAAGAAGTGGGATAAGAGGAATGGAAGGGAAGGGAAGGGAAGAAGGGATGAAGGAAGGAGAAAGGTTGCGCTACTGCAGCAGATTTGGGGATTGAAGGGGTGTCTGTTTGTGGGAGGTGCCCCATGGCCCATGCATGCATTATTGTTTGGGTGGCAGATTTGTACAGCTGCGAAGACAGAGGCACAGACGTGGGGCCTCTCGCCTTCTTCTTTCTCTTTCTTTGCTCAGTCGTCGTCCTGCTCTCTCTCTCCTCGCCTTCAGTACTTGACCTCGCTTCGAATTCAATGGCAGTGCCGGGCAGTAAAGGTGCCGTCAGTGATGAGAAAAAGTCTGCGAAATCAACTAGATTTCAAACAGCGCTGGGTCACGTCCACAGGGCTGGCCAAATCAGATGTATGTCACGTACCTTTGGCGCATGACTTCGATTCACAACATTAGCCATTCATTCTAGATTCTACACAGCACATGTAGCACCTATTCTGAAATACTCATTCTTATAAATTTTTATTATTTTGTAGTCATGCTTTTTTAATTGTTCCTTATAATGTAAATATACAGATTTACTTTCCTTTGACAATGTATATTATATCTTTTAGAGAAAAAGTATTATTATTCATCCCAAATAATTAGTATTATCGGTAAATAGATAAATTATGTGAGCATTTTGCCAGAAGGCAAACCAAATGCACCCACTGTTGTACTGTAATTCAAACATTTTAATTGTAAGTGTCTTTTAGAGCTTTTTTTTTTAACCCCACACACACACAATTAATCTCAACTTAATTACCTTATTAATTAATATTCATTTGATAATATGTGAAATAAAAAATAAATTATTCATCTAGACATATGAAATAGTCAATTTATTTTAAAGATTTATAATAATTTATTGTTGATTGTATAGGTGATCAATAAGTAAATATATAGATTCAAGAGTTAACTTAATATATTACTTCACATTTATCCTAAGAATAAGTAAATGTGTTATATCAACATAATATTCAAATTTATATTATGTGTGCCTTAAGTTATAATTGAGATATGACTCGGGACAGGATGGACACCTACATAGATAATCATATAAAAATAATAATATCCTAGCAAAGTTTTACTGATGAGAAGGCACAAGTGAATTGCATTAGATATTGTGGTGTAAAAATTCTTTGACTATGAAAATTAAGTTACCTTTGTTGATGAACAATATCTTTTTGTTGAAATTCCTGATGATGACAATTGTTTTTTTTTGTCTTTATCTATGTGCTACTGACAAGAACTTTCATTTACGGGGTAAAATGAGTTGATGTTGAAAATTGCAGAGTAAGAAAATTATTTAATGCAGTAATTTCGATAGATGGATTCATCATGGGCAAACTCAATCTATTTATTTATTTATTTATGGTTACATTTGCTCATATTAACTCATCTCCCCGATAACAAAACCTAGAAAATTAATAAGTACAACTCTTTAGTACGATACTATATCGTATGCTTATCTCTTGTGATCATAATTATGTTGCATCACAAAGATAAATATAAATTGATGACCAATACACGTAGTATAATGCAGTTAATTTTTTGTATTTTCTATTTAATTTTTCATTTCTAGAAATGATCTAATTGTTAGTGCAATCGTTTTCTGATTAAGATTAACCAAATTGACTAAATTCAGTTGATCAAACTTGAGTTGATTTAAATTGAGATTCGATATTTGATTAATATGTTTGTTGATGCGAAAAATATGTTCACGTAAAAGGAGACATTGTAAGAGAAAGAGATTGTTGGTGCAATCAACCTCGAGTTACATTAACTAAGATGAATGGTTGAGTAAAAAGTTAAGTAGGTCAAGATTGACTAGATATTATTGGTGCAGGGAACATCAGATAATTAAATCTGGATTTTGATATTAGCAAAGAGTTCAAAGTTAAGCTACATTGGGATCTAATGAGGTTGACTAAGTGTACAAGTAACTCAACCAGAAAGTCCTAATAGGTTAAGTTGACTGGATATTAGGGGAGATAAAAGTCCCAGTGGATACTAAGCAACGACAAAACACTAATAGGTATGTTGGATCAGATATTAGGTAAAAGACTTGGCAGATCGAATATATTAGACGTAAAGTGTAGACGGGTTTAGAGGACCATATGTTTAGCAAGTCGATGGGTCTAGAGGACTGGACATCTAGAGGAAGTCCTCGTTGAATTGGATGCTGAGAAGGAACTCCAAACAGATCTGGAGCACCAGATGTTTGGAAAGTCAAGTAATTTCTCTTGAGAGGAGTAGAAGATAATGTGTTCCCTTAAAGAGAAAGTAAGCATCGGTCCAACCTAAGGTTTCACGTGAAATCCAAAGTCAGAATCGGACATTCTTAAGACTATCAAGATATTTCTACTCTTACATTATGTCTGTTTTGATAACTCTGTGATGTAGGAAGTCAAAGCTGGAAGCTGGTTGAAAAAAGAGCTTCTAGACGCCTAGAGTGGACTTAGGCGGCCGGAGTTCTAGGCGCCCCAAGTGGATCCAAGTGATTGGTTAGACCCAGACCCAACCACATGTGCAATTGAATTGACACAGTCTGGTTAGCTGGCACACATCAGCTTCCAGGTGCCTAGGAGTGGTCCAAGTACCATAGAAGGGATAAAGACGACTTGGATAGAACTTCACTCAAGTGCAGTCATGTTAGCGGTTTAGGTGCCCTGGGTGGTCCAAGCACCTAGAGTTGAATAACTCAACGACGAAGGTGGATCAAATAGGCCTTGGCGGAGGCGCCTAGATCTCGCCTAGGCACCTAGAATAGGCTATAAAAAGGACCTTAGACCAAGAACTCAGGCATCAATTCTTCTACGTTGAACGACTCTTGCGCTGCTCCAAAATTCTGCTACAATGCTAAAATACTGTTCTAAAAACTATGATTAAGCCTACACTTCATTCTTGTTGTCGGTATCTTTAATTATGTACTTGATATTCATATTCGGTTCTTTGTACTTAAACGATTGTTTAGTGGATTGTCAAACGAAAGTAATCAACGATCATGAGCTTTGGACTAGCAGCACGGGCTATGAGCCAAATAAAAAAAGAAATGTGTTAGCATTGTTTGTTTTAATTTCATTTCATTGCTATCTCTCAAGTTTTCAAAAAATAATGAAAAATTGATACACACTATTCACCTCCCTTTAACACTTCTTCGATCCTACATATATTTGACAATAGAGAAGTTCAACTAGTTGTGGTTGATCGGATACTTACAGTTAGAAATCCAATAGAGAATTGGCAAGTGAGAAGTCCAAGTAGGTCATGATTGATCGGATACTTGATAGTTAAAAAATTAATGGGGAATTAATATGAGAAGCGAAGTTCAAGTGAATTATGAAGGATTGGACACTTGACATGAAAAATAAAGTTCAAGTGAATCATGAAGGAACAGACTTTGACATGATGAAAGTCCAAGTGGATTAATAGTTGATTGAATACTTGACAATAAGGAAAGCCCAAACAAATCAAGATGATCAGATGTCTGACAATGGTGAAGTCTTGACAGGTCAAGGTTGAACGAATATTAGACAGTGGTGAAGTTTCAACGAGTCAAAGTTGGTCGAATGCTAAGTAGTGGTAAAGACTAATGCAGTAACAGTCGACTATTGGTAGTCAAAGCTAAGTTGGAAGAGTTGTTTTGTAAGTGTAACATTAGAATTCAGCGAAGTAATCGAGTGATGGATTCTAGAAGTGAATTATTAGACGAAAATAAACCTCAACTTGAAGGCTATAAAAGAAGGGTTTATGGAGATTTGTGAGGCTACTGCACTTTCGGACCTTAGGAGTTTGGGAGAAGAGTGTTGCTGCACTTTTAGACCTTAGGAGATAATCTAAAATCATTCAACAATGAGGAAAGTAAAGTTTTCATTTGTAAAGTTGTTTTCTTTCATTATTTTATTTTTTTATATCTTTGTATTCATGTTGGATTGCTTGTATAACAATAGGTGTTATAAGAGATTTCTCCTCCTCTTGAAGGTATCCTACAAGGGGAAAGTTAGTGGTAATTCCATTAGGGCGACAAGCCATGGAGTAGGAATTAAGGATTTTGAACCACATAAAATCTCATGTTCTTGTGCTTGTGATTTACCTTTTGTGCTTATTTTTGCTACGCACTAATCTTCCTTTGGTGCTTATTTCTGCTACACACTAATCTTTTATAGATGAGCATGTGAACAATAGATCGAATCACAAATTGCTATTTACCCCTCTTAGCGACGTTAACGGTCCCAACAAATGGTATCAACCCCAAGCTGGATAGTGATTGAACTAACTGCCATAGAGCCTAGTGCTGGAGGGAAGAAGAAAGAGCTACATTCTTAAGTCCTCTAATACTAACAAGTGATATCAAAGTGAGGCAATTCTTCACCCAACTAACTACGGAGGAGCCAACTCTAGAAGCAGTTGAGATTTCATAATGAATCCTCGAGATGGTTTTATTGGTGCAATCAACCTCTAGTTAAGGTTGACTAGGTTGATCAAGCTTGAGTTAACTCGAGTTTGATGTTTGATTAATATGTTAGTTGATTGAGATGTCAAGTAGGTTAAGATTGATCGGATACTTGACAATAGATCAATATGTTAAGTTGGTTGAGAGAAAAGTCAAGGAGGTCAAAGTTAATAAGATATTTGACAAGATATGAAAAGTTTTAGTAGGTCATGGTTGACCAAGCACTTGGTATTTGAAATTCTACCGTGACCAAGCATTTGGTATTTGGAATTCTAATTGAGAGTTAGCAAGTGGAAAGTCTAAATGAATCATGGGTGACTAGATACTTGACAGTCAGAAGTCCAAAATAGAGTGAGCACAAGAAGAAAGTTCAAGTGGATCACGATTGATAGGATACTTAGCGGTTGAAATTCCAACAAGGAGTTGACATGAGGTGTGAAGTTCGATCCTGATATGTCAAGGTTGATTGGATATTAGGCAATAAGGAAGTCTCGATAGGTCAAGGCTAATCAAGTTCTAGGTAATGGGAAGTCTCGGCAAATTAAGGTTGATTGGATGTTGAGCAAATAAAGTCCTAGAGGGTGAGGCCAACTAGATACCGAATAAGATGAGATTTCAATTTTTGTAAGACTAAAACAAGAGTATTAGTTGATTGATAGGATGTGTCGATTAATGAAAGCAAAACCTCAAAAATAGGATTACTATAGTATTATTATAGTAGTTGTAATACTACTACAGTAGCTGTGAATAATATTTTGTTACACTATTTTGCTACAGTAATAGTCGATTGATGAATTTGATCATTCGACTAATGGAGCATTATAGTAACATATAGAAGCTTCAAAACTCAATTAATTACAATCAGACGACTGATAAAGTGTATCAATCAACTAATGTTATTATTTGAGCAAACATAATGTTTAGAACTCGATAGCAGGATTCAACTATTCATGATCAATCAACTACAAAATTTAGCAATCGACTAATGGTGGTCAAATAGGTTAATAAAAAGTTATTCTGCAAGTTTAAATAGTCAAATTCGAAAGGACAGGTGAAAATCAACTCGAACAGCAACCCTATTAAAGAAGATTTTGAGGTGTTTTGAAATAGTTGATTCTTGAGGATTTGGAGATGAAGTGTTATTATATTTCTTACCATCAAAAGGCAATCCAAAGCGATAAAGAAGAATTAAAAGCAAAGATTTGTGTAAAGTTATTACTTTCATTTGTATTTGTATATTTACTTTGTTCTTACGTTGTTTTATAAGAAACATTTTATATGAGGCTTCTTCATCTCCGATAGGTATCCTAGAAGGAGAAGATTTAGTGACGATAGATCGCTAAGACTAAATCTTGGATTAGTCGCCTTAAGAAGAATTTGAAACTCTGAGAGATAAAAAGAGAAAACTTCTTCGGAAGGTAACTAAATTATTAATCAATATTTTACCTAACAATTTTTTAGGATAGGTAAATATCAAGATGTCAAAGAATTATGGATGAAGTCATAAAGCTTCATTAAAATCCATCACCAACGCAAGATGAGGATGAGCTCGAGGGAGGCTCATTAACACAAGAGAACTTGAAGGTTGAGAAGTGTTCAACATTTGAGATGGAGGACATAGAGGTCGAGAGGATTTGAATAAGTATTCAAAGGAAATTTTCTTAGTGAAAATGAGAAAGGGATATTAAAGAGAAAAGAATGAGGAATTGTGGTAGAGGTTTAAATTCAAGGTTAAATTTTTAACCTCATAAAATATAATTTGAAACTTTCTAAAGGGTTAGAAACTTCAAAATATTGTTGGTGTGATGATTGAAATGAAGCATACATTGAGGGAGAAGTCCACCTTAAAGGCATGAGAATTAACTTGGCATGAAAGAGAGAGAATGAAAAATTTTAATTATTAGTGAATGAAGAAAGAGATATGTATTCTTATAGGTAAGTATGCTCTAGGTTGAGCATTGGAGAAAATGGAAGATAAGAAACTTCCATTGAGATATTGACATCGATTTAGAATGAAGAAAGAGAAGGGGATGTGTAGAGACTTTTGATGCATGCTAAAGATCTTATCTTACTTAAATATATTTTCAAACATAAAAAAAAAAAGATTGTTGGTGTAAACAACTTATGATCAAAGTTAATCAAGTTAACCAAGCTCGAGTTGACTCGAATTAGTCTTTGATATTTATTAATATGTTTGTTGATGAGAGTGAAATGTTCAAGTGAAAGGAGAGATTATTAGAAAGGGAGATTGTCGATGCAATCGACCTCAGGTCAAGCATACCAAGGTGGATGGTTGAGTGAAAAGACATGTTAGTCAAGGTTAACCAAATACTTAATAATGCAAGATTGAGTTACAAACTCGATTGATACAATAACAATTGATTAATGAATAGTAATAATCGTTGGAAGAGTCTGCAAGTGTAACATTCAAATTTAACAGAGCAATCGCTTGATGGGTTATAGTAGATGACTGTTAAACAAAAATCAGCCCTGACCTGAAAGCTATTAAAGAAGGGTTTTGTGGAGGTTTTTGTGACTGATTCTTGAGGACTTTAGAGAAGAGCGCTACTACATTTTCATACCTCAATAGCAAGAAAAACAAAGCTTTATTTGTAAAGTTATTTACTTTCATTATTTTATATTTCATATTTTTGTATGCATTTTAGATTTCTTGTATACCAAGAGGTATTATAAGAGTTTTTTCTACCTTTCGAAGGAATTTGATAAGAAGAAAGTTAGTAGTGATTTTATTAGGACGCTAGATTGTGGAGTAGGAATCAAGAGTTTCGAACCATGTAAAATCATGTGTTTTGTACTTGTGTTTATTTCTATTGCCCACTAATCTTTTGTAAACAAACATATGAACAATCAGTCACATTACTATTTAGCCCCTCTAGCGACGTTAATGGTATAAATACCAATACATCTATTACACATGATAGAATTCACATTCATAATCACTCTCACTAGAATATAATGTTAATTGATAAACACGTATCCCTTTGAATGTTCAAAGTATGCAATAGATATACACTTTTTCTTCTAAACCTAACTTGCCATGTTGATGAGTAGACTTAGAAACCTAAGTTGCACATCCCTAAAGTCTTAAATTTCCTAAATTAGGTTTTCTAGTGTTCTATAATTCACATGGAAAGGATCTAACTAATTTGGAGAATACTCATTTGAGTATCAAATCACTTTAGAAAAGTTTTTTTTTTTACTTTAGCTACTCTATTTGATTCTATATTCTCCCTTTTATCATGTAACTATTTAAATCAGCTCCTAGGGCTTGGTGTGTGGTGATAAGAGGGATGTATTTTCCAAACAACCAGGTTTAATTTCCATGCATAACATATTTACAGCGATTGAACTACTGGTGAAGCAAGAGTGTCAAATCAGGAGCCACCACGCTTCTTAGATTTACTTGGTGGGTGAAAGGACCAAATCATTTACCTTAGAATTAGTTAAGTTGTAATATATATATATATATATAGTGCGACCGTGAGTGAAATCCGATATGGGTGATCCAATGCAACCAAAGCCTAATTTTTTTAATCTCTCTTTCATCTGTATGCAATAACTTTTCTCTTTTTTCTCATAAATTAAAATAAAATTCTCTCTTCTCTCTCCTATGATTGCATATAATAATTTCTATGATGCCGGTTTTTAAATGTGGCGTAGCTGCTATAACGTGTAGCAGCTACGTAGTAGCAACTACAATATTGTAACAGTTACGTTGTAGTTGCTACAACGTTGTAGCAGTTATTGTGTAGTAGCTATTATAACTACACAGTAGCTACTACAACGTAATAGTTGTTACAATGTTGTAGCAATTATTGTTTAGTAGCTGCTACAATATATCTGCTATAATTTTGTAGCAGTTACTGCATAATAGCTACTACAACGTAATAGATGCTATAACATTGTAGTAGGTACAACGTTGTAGCAGTTATTGTATAGTAGCTACTATAACTATACAGTAGCTACTATAATGTTGTAGCAATTACTGTATAGTAACTGCTACAATGTTGTAGCAGCTACCTATACAGTAATTGCTACAACATTATAGTAGCTACTGTGTAGTAGCTGCTACAACAATGTAATAGCTACTACAACTACATAATAGTTTCTATAATTATATAGTAATTGCTATAACATTATAGCAGTTACTGTGTAGTAGCTGCTATAACTATACAGTAATTGCTATAACTATATAATAGTTGCTACAACTATATAGTGACTGTTACAACGTTGTAACAATTATTGTGTAGTAACTGCTACAAATACACAATAGCTACTATAAGATAGTAGCTGCTATAATGTTGTCAGTAGATGCTACAATGTTGTAGTAGCTACTATACAATAATTACTAGATGTATAGTAGCAGCTACACCATCTTTAAAAATTGTTGGAACCCCAAGGTTGTTTTGGTGTGATCAACAAGTTAAGTTAGGTCTTGTGTGTTTTTAACCTTGTGTCTAAGTGTGCAGGAGCTTAAGAGCACAGGTAGTCAAGCGGAAGACGCAACTAGCGAGAAGGACGGCAGTCCGAGGGACGAGGTGCTGCGGAAGAGTACACCGGCGGATGAGAAGGAAGCGTGCGGTGGTTTCGAGGGACAAAACTGAAGCAGAAGATTGCTCGGGGAGCAAGAGACGCAGCTAGCGAGAAGGACGGCACGCGGTGCGCCCGAGGGACGAAGGCTGCGGATGAGTACGCCGGCGGACGAGAAGGAAACACACGGCGATTTCGAGGGACGAGAAGCCGGAGGGAAGCCCGCTCGAGAAGACCGAAAGTTGGGTTCAGGTGAGCCCTTTTCCGGATGGCAGAGATCACCCAAGCGAACGGATCTGGAGTAGAAGACCCAGACCGAGCCGAACCGAACCGGAGCAGAGGTCCTGGATGAAAAAGTCAACCGTTGTTGACTTTTAGGCTCTGGGGCGCTTGGAGTCATCCGAGGCGCCCGGAGCAGCCCGGGGCGCCCGGAACCCTTCCGGGTGTCCGGACCTGGTTTTTTGACCAGATCGCGTCAAACGCGATCTGAATGTTGGGGATAAAGTTTTATCCCCCCAGGGCGTCCGGAACCCCTTCCAAGCGTCCCGACCAAGGTTATAAATATAACCTTGGTCCAGAAGCTCTTCATCAATTCAGAACAACTCATTGTAACAACACTTGTACGCTCTCTCTAGTTTAGCTTCTCTAGTTGTGTGCTTCACTACTATAAAAAGGCTTCTCCGCCATAAGGAGATAATAGTATGACATCTTCCTTGGATTAACATCCTCCCCGGTTGTAACCAAGTCAACTCTCTGTGAGCTTTTTTTTTTATTTTCTGTTTACTTTATTATTCTGCAAGTGTTCTATTGAAAGTTCAAGAAGGGTCTTTGTTTATTTTTTTTAGGGCTATTCAATCCCCCCTTCTAGCCGACCCAACGGTCCTACAAGTGGTATCAGAGGCGAGGCGCTTTAGGAGGACTAACCGCCGAACGAAGCAACGAGATGGCCGGACTGAGCATCCACCCGCCGAAATACGAAGGGGATTTCGCTACCTAGAAGAATCTGATGCAGGTATTTTTTACCACAGACTTTGAATTAACCTTAACAATGGAATCTGGCTATGTAGCTCCAGAAGGTAAGGAAAAATGTCAATGGACAAAAAAGGAACAGGCTGAATTCGTGGCGAACGGCAAAGCAGAATACCATCTGCTAAGCGTTCTTCCACCTCAAGAAGTCAACAGGATCGGGCGCTACGACTAGACAAAGGAACTTTGGGAGAAGTTCCTCGAGCTGCACGAAGGGACATCCGAAGCCAAGCTCGCCAGAAGAGATCTACTTCGCAATCAGCTCACCAGTCTGCGACTTGGGAAAGATGAGTCAGTCACACATCTGCACTCAAGAATAAAAGAAATTATTACTGGACTTTCGAATCTCATAGAAAAGGTAAGTAACCGAGATTCGCTCAGGTACGCTTTAAATTCCTTTCCTAGAAATACCAAATGGGCATCATTAGTAGATGTATTTTACATTTTTAAAGATTTAGAAAAGATTTCATTAGAAGAATTCTTTTCAACATTTGAAGTGCATGAGTTAAGATGTGCAGGAATGAAGGAGCCCAAGAACAACGTCACCCTCAAAGCCTCGAGAGACGAACCAGAATCGAAATCCTCTCTCGACGACGAGGAAATGGTAATGATGGCAAGAAGATTCAAGAAACTTTGTAAATCCAGATCTAATAACCATCCGCAGGGAAAGAAGAAAAGAACGATCCACTGCTGAAGAACAAGGACAAGGAAAAGGATAAGAAGCCTATTCAAAAGCAAAAGACCCTAAAGGCGACGTGGGATGATACGTTGTCCGAATCAGAAGTCGAAGCATTCTCCGGACTCGCACTGATGGCGAGTCATCAAGACGACCACTGCGATTCAAGCTCTTCCGAGATGAGCATCGAGAGCATCGATGAAGGGGGAGCTTCGTCAAAAGAAAGCAGCAATTCAGGGGGAGACACGGACAACGAACTCGACAAGATAAGTCAGGTACATTCTCTTCCTCCCGATAAACTTTTTAAATTCGTTAAGTTATTAACTAAAGACTGCTGTAAATTAGAAAAGGAAATAAAATTTTTTTAAATAATTTTAGCTAAATCCTGCCCTTTAAAAGAATTAGATAAATCAAAATTGGAAAATGAAAAATTGAAATTAGAAAATCAAAATTTAAAAATTCAAATATATAACTTAAAAAACTATGCATGTTCATCTAAAACAAATTTTAGAAGATTTAATAATTTAAATTGATACTTTAAATATCACCCGGGACAAATTAAGAACATTTCAAGAAAATATGTCCCTAAAAATTTTTTAGTTAATCCAGTAGGTTGGAACCTATATTGGGTTCCTAAATCATGCTTAAACTAAATTTTAAAATTAAAATTAGCTCTTTAAGTGAGAAAATTAAACAAAGAATTTCTTTATGAGGCTTTGTCAAGGAAGTGGTTGTTGTTCTAATAACCAAGAAGGTCTAGTGCCTCGCCACGACCTGGAAGTCAAAATATTGAAATAAATGTTTAATTAATTTGCTAATGAAACATAAATACAAGAATTAATTAGTGCTTTAACAAGGTTATTCAAAACATTTTATTTCAATTTAGAAATTTACTTACTTAGAAATTTTTTTAATTGCCTAAGTCATTTTTTTTAAAAATGTGCTTAAAAATTCTCAAAAAATTTAAGTTAGAATTTTTTTTTTTAATTTCAAAAATTTCTTACTTAGGATATGTTTTTTACTTAGAAAAATTCTCAAAAAATATTTTTTCCTAAGTTAAAAACTTTTTCCTGAAACTAGAAATCTCAACTTAAATTAGTTAGAGAAATTTTCTAAATTTATTAAAAACTTAGAACTTTTTTAGAAATATCTTTTTCTAAGTCTTTAACCCTTAGATTGTTTTTCTTGGAAGCCCATTTTTTGTGATCAAAGCGGAGAAGGGAAAGTATAAATAAGTCTAGGAGGAGGTAGATAGATTTAATTTTTTTTTATCTTGTCTATCTTTTTGTCCTTAAATTATAAATTAAGTTAATTTACTTAATTTTATTTAATGTTTATTTTAACCCTAGCTTAACTTGGGTTGATCACACCAAAGAGGGGGAGATTGTTGGAACCTCAAGGTTGTTTTGGTGTGATCAACAAGTTAAGTTAGGTCTGTGTGTTTCTAACCTTATGTCTAAGTGTGCAGGAGCTTAGGAGCACAGGTAGTCGAGCGGAAGACACAGCTAGCGAGAAGGACGGCAGTCCGAGGGACGAGGTGCTGCGGAAGAGTACATCGGCGGACGAGAAGGAAGCGTGCGGTGGTTTCGAGGGACAAAAGCTGAAACGGAAGATTGCTCGGGGAGCAAGAGATGCAGCTAGCTAGAAGGACGGCAAGCGGTGCGTCCGAGGGACGAAAACTACGGATGAGTACGCCGGCGGACGAGAAGGAAACACGCGGCGATTCTGAGGGACGAGAAGCCGGAGGGAAGCCCACTCGAGAAGACCGGAAGTTGGGTTCGGGTGAGCCCTCTTCCGGATGGCAGAGATCACCCAAGCAAACGGATCCGGAGTAGAAGACCCGGACCGAGCCGAACCGAACCGAACCGGAGCAGAGGCCCCAGACGAAAAAGTCAACTACTGTTGACTTTTAGGCTCCGGGGCGCCCGGAGCAGCCCGGGCGCCCGGAACCCTTCCGGGCGCCCGGACTTGGTTTTTTGACCACATCAATTTGAATGTTGGGGATAAAGTTTTATCCCCCAGGGCGCCCGGAACCCCTTCCAGGTGCCCTAACCAAGGTTATAAATATAGTCTTGGTCCAGAAGCTCTTCATCAATTCAGAACAAACTCATTGTAACAACACTTGTACGTTCTCTCTAGTTTAGCTTCTCTAGTTGTGCGCTTCACTGCTGTAAAAAGACTTATCCGCCAGAAGGAGATAATAGTACGACATCTTCCTTGGATTAACAGCCTCCCCGGTTGTAACCAAGTCAACTCTCTGTGAGCCTTTTTTTCTATTTTCTGTTTACTTTATTATTCTACAAGTGTTCTGTTGAAAGTTCGAGAAGGGTCTTTGTTTATTTTTTTTAGGGCTATTCAACCCCCCCTTCTAGCCGGCCCAACGGTCCTACAAAAATAAGTAACAATGATTGTTGCATGCAATCATAGGAAAGAGAAGAGAGAATTTTATTTTAATTTAAGGGGAAAAAGAAAAAAATTGTTAAATGTAGATGAGAAAGAGATTAAAAAAAATTAGGTTTTTGCCTCGTCAAATCATCCGCATCGGATTTCATTCATGGATGCACAAGAGGTGTATATATATATATATATATATATATATATATATATATATATATATAGTTGTTTCCCAACTTAATTGGTATAATTTGTTATGTACTGTAAGTTGATTTAGTTTTGTGAGAAATGAAACAAATGTAACTAAAATATGAGTAATAACCAATAAAAATGATGATATGAGGATCTAATTATATTTGCGCCGGATTAATAATTTTTTACCATATTTTTCAAATAAACAATTAATAGTTATTCATACAGAACAAAAGTCAAAACTTTACTACGTTCAACAGTCCTCATCCATAGCTTTTATGTTTAATTATCGCTAATAAAAATTCTGATCAATTATTTACTAATGTAACTTACTAGTAATTTTCCTTACTATATCACGAAGAAAATAGCACATTATTATATTTATATACGTGTAATTTGATAGCATATATATATATATATATATATATATATATATATATATATATATATTATAGTGGAATTTGTTTAATGCATGTGTATAAATGAAATATCTTAAAATAAATAAACATTTTATTTAACCATGAACTAATATTTCAATGAGTAAAAACACTTTTACTAGTCACAACGTTTTATTAAACATCTATTAAATATATCGCCAAGATATTATGCTAAACACTGTCAAATTACTTAATAAAATTTGGTAAACAACTTGATCAAAGGACAATTTATTTAGAATTCCAAATGTCATGAAGGAGCCTAATCATGTTTTCCTCTTTTTTAAAGACAAAAGTCAATTTTGCATCCTGATTTATAAATTTTGAATCACAGCTCATTGTTGCTTGGATTAATCTTTTCATTAGTTCATTTTGGCTTTTGCTTGTTACTTTATTCTTGATTTTTATGTGTAACAAGATGTTCAATGTTCAATTTGCTGAAGGATGGTTTCTATTTTGGATTTTATGTAAATTACATATTTGAACTTTTTGAATTATTAAATTTTGTAGGACTTGCACCACTTTTTCCTTTTCAAAAAAGATATGTCTTGCCCATCAACAAGATATGGGTATTTGTCTTTTTTATGCCAATGTTTGCATAAATAAATCTTCTTAGATTATATTAAGACAAAAAATTAAAATAAACTCCATAATTGTTTATATTATTAAAGGGGTACTCTTTTTTAAAAATTATCAAAATAGTATTCTATATAAAATTTAGGTTAAATAACTTTAAGCGTATTTTCTATTAAGTAGTAGTTTGCTCTTTTGTATTTAAAAAAAATAACACTTAATCCCCTTTAACCTAAAGTCAAAAAGAAAAAAAAAAAGACTAAAATAATCTATTACTTTGTTGACCTAAATACTAATTCTGAATGTTAAAATTATTCTGACTGAAATATCCTTACTAAAAAGTAACCTCAGACTTCTAGACAAAAAATAAAAACAAAAATAAAAAATCTTACATGATTGTTGAAAGTTTAACCTTAACTTGGATTTTTTGGAAGGTGAAGCCGTTGAAGTTTTGTGCTTCTTTTGCTATTTCATCCATCTACTAGAAGAACCTACATTCATCATTTTTTGCTTACAAATAGTAGTTGATATCCATTAAATGTTAGTGATTTTGGATTTATGTGTTATATTAAGATATTTGAGTACTAATCTTATAGTTACAACAACCTTTAAATTACCTTTTAGAATTTTTTAATGTCTTTGATGTGCGTATTGGTGTAATTTTACCACACCAACAACTTCATTCCTATAGTATGTCACATTTGTTGATGAAGAGGAGATTTTTAATAATGAACTTTGTTCTATATATCTTCATTTGATTTTAGTTTATCAATTTAAAATTCTGATAAAAGTTTGATGAGAATGATGAAATGAGTTTTTAGATGGTCATCCCTTTCACAGTTACTGTTTTTCTATTATTTATGCTGGTACATCTATGAATTTTATAAGAGTTTTTTCTAGGAATAAGTGAGATTTTTGACCTATATAGAGATTAAGTTTAGTTAAGGTTAAACTTTCAACGATCATGTGTAATTTTTTATTTATTGTTTTTTCCTTTTTGTCTAAAAATTTCAGATTACTTTTCAATAAACGTATTTCAGTCAAAATAATTTCAATGTTTAGAATTAGGATTTAAGTCAACAAAGTAATAGGTTATTTTGTTCAATTACTATTTTTTTCCTTTTTGACTTCATGTCAAAGGGGGTTAAGTATTATTTTTTAAATAAAGGAGGCAAATTACTCCTTGATAGAAAACACAACGAAGCTTGAAGTTATTTAGCCTAAAATTTAATATCTATAATATCTTTGTACTCCACTTTAGAGCAACTTTTACGTACTTCATTACTTTGGAGATACATTATTCTAAAATTATGAACAATTTTGATCAAAAGTGTATCATCTTGGAGCAACGCCTTAGAGTAGGTGGTTCAGTTTTAGTGAAAGTTTCTCAAGATTGTAAATGAATTAAACATTTATGAGCAAAATTGCATCACCTTGTAAACTATTTGTATACATTGTTCAATAATGTTTATGAACAATGTTAACAACAAAGTTTGTGAAAAAATTATTATGAATCATGTGCATCAATAAAATTCTTATCAAACTTATATATATATATATATATATATATATATTAAAAAAAACAAATATAATTTAAGAAAAAGTTTATTAATCATCCAAATAAGTTTTAAAATATTTAAATTTTAAAATAAGTTCATATTCAAAGTATAATGATAAAATCAAATTTAAGCCAAAAAAGTTAAATTTAAATAATCATTTCAAATTTAATTCATTTCAGTTGACTCAATTAATTTATAAAATAAATTTGAGCAATATAAAAGTAGCTCCACTTAGCTTATTTTCCGTCCTAATTTTGAAGTGGTATAATTTTAGTACAAATAGATATTTTAGTTATTAAATTATGATAGATATAATTTTTAAAAGAGGATTTTCTGTGGTGATATATGGATAATTAGAAAGGGCTTTTCAACCTTCTGATCTAAATTGTGATGCAAGCTTAGCATCGAAAAAGTTGAGTAGGCAAAAAAGTAAAGGGAGCAGTGGAAAATATAGTTTCGAATTCGATTTACAATTAATCGAAAATAAAAATAAATCTAACCTTCAGAGGTTCATATAATTAAGTTAAACCCTCGAACCTATTGCTTGGTGTATTTGTGGTGATAAAGGTAGGATGTATTTTTAAATAATTAGGGTTCAATTTCTACGTAGGGCATAACTATGGTAATTGAATTATTAGTAAAGTTGGAGCGCCAAATGATTGTGCTTCTTGGATTTATCTAGTGGATGAAATGTGGGGACAAACCCTTTACCTCATAATTAATCAGATTGTAAGATTTGAATTACTTTAAAAAATAGTAATTTTTCAAAAGGCGCACATGAAGGATCGAAAAGCATGCTAGAAGGGGAGAGGGTGCATAACGCTCGTAGTATTTTCATATTTTTTATTAAACTCGAGTTAAATATACAGCGAAAATAACTAACAAAGCTAAAAAAAAATTTTTTTTACTTGATTTGGAGCCTTTGACGACTCTTACTCCAAGACCCGCTATCGTCAATCATTTTTGTTGGACAATTTACTACGAATTCAAAAATTACAAAATCTGAATGTGAAAGTACAATTTTTGCTTTAAATTAAATATATCGACAAATAGAAAGATCCGGTGTAGGGCGTAGTTGTCGGAGCAACGTTGCAGCGTCGTAGTCGAAGTTAGGAGTAGCATGAATCTCGTTTGATCGTATAAAAAGTTGTGTAGAAGCCAATGTTCGTGACCTTCTTATATAGGTTAATCTAAGCGCCTCTATGCCATTGAGGCGCTTGGATCAAAGTTGATATAATCCGAGCTCGTCGCATCTTATCCACTTCTAGGCGCCTTTATCCCTTTGAGGTGCCTCAGTTGCTAATGTGGCGAGCGCTGAGTGAAGCTCCTCCTAGTCGACTCTATCTCTTCCCATGCACCTCAATCCCTTTGAGGTGTCTGGATCTGACATGCGTTGACCAACAGAAAGATGCCACCTCACCTTCCTCTACCACATGCCGAGATGATAGAGGTGCTTGAATACCTTTTAGGTGTTTGTATCGACTTGAGGCGCCTAGATCGACACTTTTAGGATTTATGTTTAGCAAAAAATAGAATAATATAAAATAATATTATTTGATAGTTTCAAACTGTCCGGACTTGACTTTTAGATTTTCCATGAAATCCTAGGTCGGACTAACACATATTATTCCCTTAACGGGGAACACACCCTCACTTACTTCTCTCAGAAGAGTTTACCTTTTACCAAACACATGTTTAGGCTTTTGTTCAACATTTGATTTTGACCTCCTGAACTTTTATTAAACATTTGATCCTTAACCCACTTAGACTTCCGCCTTATGTCCATTACCCCAGGACTTTTGCCCGATGTCCTCGATTTGCTAAGTCTTCTTCCTAGTCCACTTGACCAGGACTTCGTGCCCAATCCTTGACCAGGAGTTCATGCCCAATCACTTGACCAAAACTTCTTTGCCTAGCCTCAACTAGGACTTGCCTTCACATTCAGGTAAGCTTATTAGAAAATAACATAGCTTAACTTTGAACCCTTTGTTATTATTAAAACTAGGTTCAATTAGCTGATACTTCCAACACCAACAATATCTAAGGTTTCATAATTCCTAAAAGGCGCACTGAGATTCCATTCTTACCAAAAGGCACACTTAATTTCCATTTTACCCCTCTATCAACAAGTGACTTTTTTTCCTCTCTTCTCTTTCTTTTCTTCTTTGCATGCAATATCTTTACTCTCTTTAAAAAGGTGAAAGAATAATTCACAATATACCTTCCACGCAGCTGGGGTTGAATAATTCGCAATGTACCTATCACGCATCGCAGATGGTGGGTGCATGGTAGTATATCCGGATTGGGTAAGGGTCGATCCCCAAAGTGTCATTACCTATGGTAGTCCCCGCTATGTGCCTTTCATCTGCATACCTAAATTTACCTGCTTACATATCCATAGGACCGATTCTAAAGGGCCACTAATGTGATGGTTCCATATTTTTTTACTCTCTTTAATTTAAGAGGGAAGAGAAGGATACTCTCTTCTCTTTCCTCTTTTCTTTTTCCTCTTAAATTAAATTAGGTAATCCTCTAAATTTACTTATTTTTAATTTTGAAACTTTAATAAAAAATTTAAAAATATAAAAAGGTTAAGAAACAAATATTTTTTAAAAAATATTTTAATATCTAATTATAAATAATGGAAAAAATAAATTAAATTAATAACCAAAATTAATTTTATTAATAAAAATAATAAAAAATCATTATAGTAATGATTTTTAAAAACAAGCAACACAACTTAATACATTAGCATCACTTTGATGTTGATTTTTAAAAATCAATATCATAATGGTATTGATATTTAAAAATCAACACCACAACTTAAATATTAACATGTGGTGTTGATTATTTAAAAATAATAAATAAGGGTATATTTAGACTTTAGAGCACTATAGAAATTCATAGGAATTAGAATGAGTCTAATTAGAACTCCCTAGGTCTATCAATAGTTTTGACCGAAATTCATTGATAGATCTAAGAGATTTGGAGTTTTAAAAAATTAACATGTAATGAAAGAGGGTAGTACAATGAAAGTATTTATGGGGTTCATGCCTAATTTTGATATCCCTATGATAAGTTATATATATGTGTGTCAATTGTCTTAAAGTCAAAAACTTTGAAAATCTTTTGATCGTTGTTGTTAATAACTTCAAGTTGATATCTCTAGGCACATATAGACTCCGGGACACTTTAGAAACCTGTAGCACTTGGAATGTGTCTGATCAAAGTTCTCTTGATCCATCAATGAGTTTTGATCAAAATTCATTGATGGATCTAAGAGATTTGAATTTATACAAAGTTGATATGTAATTGAAAATGGTAGTACAGTAAAGGTATTTATGGTGCCCATGCATGATTTTGACATCCTTATAATAAGTTGTGTATCAATTGTCTGCTTCTGGAGGTCATAACTTGTAACTCAAGTATCAAAATGGGATGTTTTACAGGCCAAATGGAAGCTTGTTTAGAGATCTATATTTGTTAATGGGTAAAATCTATAACAGCCTAGTTTTGAGCCTAAAAAATATCATTTAAAGAATTTTCAGAGGCTCCGAATTGTTGGTGTAATTGACCTTTTATCATGGTTGACGAAGCTTAAGTTGACTCAAGTTGGAGTTTTGATATTTGATCAATATGTAGTGTAAGACCTAGTGAGACTAGGCAGTAAAAGTCTTAGTGGGACTAGGCAAAGGGAAGTCATGGTTGGGAATTAGGAATAGAAGTACTGGCGAGGCCTATACAGTGAAAGACCTAGTTAGGACTAGGCAATAGAAGTCATAGCAGGACTAGGCGATAGAAGACCTAGTTGAGAACTAGGTAATGGAAGTCTTGGTTGAGAACTAGGCAATTGAAGTCATAGCAGGGCTAGATAGTCGAAGACCTAGTTGACAACTAGACAATAGAAGTTGTGGAAGACCTAGTTGGTAACTAGGAAAATCTAGTTGTGAATTAGGTTAAGTTTAAAGTAGGTCAGCTGGGAGCTGAACACTTGGCATGAGATGGAAATTTCAAGTGGATCACAGTTGACCGAGCACTTGGAGATCAGAAGTTCAACATGGAGTTGGTATGGAATAAGGAAGTCGTGACAAAGCTATTGGTGCAGTCAACACTAATAATCAAATTCAAGTGTTTTAATGTATGGCAAATGATTAAAACTAGTTGTTGTATTTAAGTTGTTTACCAAGTTTGTAGGATTAAAAGACTCGACACCAAGTTGAAGTCTAGTTAGGGTTGGAAGACCTAATAATTACAGCAAGCCTAGATAGTTTGATATTTGGCAGGAAGGTCAGCTGGATCTGAGGGACCTGACAATTGGCTGAAGTCCAGATGAAACATTTGACAAAAAAACCTGGTTGGTCAAGAGTTGAGTAAGTCTGCATTGGTAAGTGAGATAAGGACTGGAGAAGAGTGATCTAGTGAGGATGAGCCCTAGTGGGGCTGTATGCGTTGGTCCAACTTAGATCCATTTTAGAAGCCTAAGTTATAAGATCATAGCTAGATCTTGGTCTTGGGAAGACAAAATCTAATTCATATATCTTATTTTTAATATGCTAACTCTATTTTGCATGTTACCTTTTAATGTTTGGACTAACGTGTCTTACAAGAACAAAGTGGAAAAGTTAGCCTCGGATGGACAATGCTCGAGGTGCCTTGGAGGTTACTGGAGGCGTCTCGGATCTTACTGGAGGCGCCTCGGAGCTAAACGGAGGCACCCTGGATAGGGAGGAGACACCCTCACTTAGATAAGATTTGAAGATAAAGTTTTGCTATGGGAAGGTGTATCAAAGCATACTTAAGGTGTCTCGGAGCGCATTGAAGGTGCGTCAAAGCTAATGGAGGTGCCCTCGTGTGAATAAAGACTGAAGTCTTCGGATCAGATAAGCGCTATTGAAGGCACCTTGAAATGTTAGAGGCACCTCCAATAGTGTTTAAAAGGAGGGTTTGGCTAGGAGGTTTGATACAACTTTTCTACGCTTATTCTTGATCATTTGACTGCTCCAACTTCATACTGCTACTGTGTTGCAACGCTATTTCACCTGACTACTACAGAAGGACAAACTCCAACACTCGAGCTAACGATTTCTTCATCTTCATATCGGGTAACTTTTACTTTATAGATAATTATTTTTGCATTAGGAAGTGTAGGTCTATTACACTTTCTTTTTCTTTCTCATTGTATTAAATTTTAATTGACTAGTGAATTATCCATTAAAAGGTCTAAAAGGTCTGGGCGATGAGTCATAAAAGGCTTCGAACTAAGTAAATCATCGTATTAAGTTTTTTTCTTACTTATCTATCTTTTCCACTACACACTCACCTTTTTAAAAAGTAAAAAAAGAAACATTTTTAAAATCACGTGATTCATCCTCCTCCTCCTCATGTGCTAACGATCCTACAAGAGCAAACTTCATAAACTATAACTTTTAATGGATATCAGAACGAGGAAATTTTCATTGCAAAACAAAGCTCATTTAGAGATCCATGTTTGTAAAACTCAAGTATCAATCGAATGATGGGTTTGATCAGTTGATCGATGGCTTTAGAACAGAAGTAAATTGATTCGATTATTCGACTCAATTGATGATATCAACCGATTGATGGTTGATATCAGTCGATTGATGGCTTCAAAAATTGAACAGACGCTAGTCAGATTTGCTTGTTTGTATTTGATTGATGGCATCAGTCAACTAATGGTTTAAATCAGTCGATTGATGCCGTTCAGAGTTGAACAGAAGTGAGTCAGATATGCTTGTTCGATTCAACTGAGTAGATCAGTCTAATGATGGTTTACAGTAGTCAACTGATGTTCGAATAATCTACAAATTAGATAGATTTTAGAAAGTTCAAAAGTGATACCACTTGTTAGGACCAAAAGAATTAACATATATTCACAATAGTATGATATTGCTCACTTTGAGGCTAAGCCCTCATGAATTTATTTTTGGATTCTATTTAAAAGACCTCATACCAAAAAGATATCATTTATCTTTTACACACATAAGCTTTTTCATGTATTTCTAATATGAGACTTTAATTGACTTGGTCTGGGCCTCCCATAAGCATTCAGTGACTCTTGACCCACTTTAGGCCTCACCGCAAGTATCCGATCACTTTTAACATGATCTAGACTTTCCTTGAAGCATCCAATCATTCTTGACCTTCTCTGGACCTCCTCTAAACTTCATTCAAGGGCACCCCACCCCACATAACATCAGGTTTGGACCATGACTTTGACTCATGCTTCTTCCGGTGGTTAGTTCAGTGAAGAGAAACCTTGCTCTAATATTATTTGTTAAGGACAAAAGAATTCACATATCACCATAATGGTATAATGTTATTCACTTTGGTCCTATACCCTAATGAATTTATTTTTAGTTCTACCCAAAAGATCTCATAACAAATAAACCTCCTATTCCTTGAACTTTGTGCCTCGAGTTTCCTCATCTTTAGGTATTTATCTACCCTTGCATCTGATATCATGATCTCCTCGAGTTTCACCTTTTGCCAAGAATCTAGTGCTCGACCTTCTTAGAATTCTTTTGTCTTGCATTCAGTCTTCTGCCCTGTATGGACTTTTTCTTGCCAAGAATCTGGCCATCGACTTTCTTAGATTTCTCTTACCTTGTCTCTGATCTTCTAACTTACAAGGAATTTTGCTTGTTAAGAATATGGTCATCAACCTTCTTGAACTGCTCTTATTCTGTAAACTTGTAACTTATGTTAGATCCAACGTATTAATATAAACTTAAATAATTGTCAATCTTTGAAACTTCTCATCCATGGCAAGATTACACCAATAGTTCAATGGTCAAATACCATATTAATCAACTAATGTGTAAGATCAGTCGATTGATAGACAGAAATCAACCCTAACCTAAAGGCTTTAAAGAAGGGATTTTAAGGAGTTTTCACAACTAGTTCTTGGAGGGTTTTGAAGTAAAGTGCTACTACATTTTTGGGCCAACGAGAGGCATTTCCAACCAATAAGAGATCAAGCAAAGGCTTTGATTGTAAAGTTATTTTTTATTTCATTTGTCTTTGCATTCTTGTTTCTTGTTATATTCTTGTGCTCAAGCTTATAAGGGGTTTCTCCGTCTCTGAAAGGTTTTTGAGAAGGAGGAAGTTCTTAATGGAAATTGTAAACGAGGAGTGGACCCTTGGATTAATAGCCTTAAGGAGGCGAATACCAAGTAAACCAATGTATTGTGCATGTGGAGTTGAGATTAAAGAAAGGTTTCCTCTGCGTATTCAACGACAAACACAAATCATCGAAGAGAAGCGATCAAAGCTATTCACCCCCCTTAGCTCGCATCAGTCCTGACACGAATAATTTTGTCATTGTTTTAACATTTGACAGATACACATAAATTATCATAGGGATTTCAGAACTATACATGGACACCATAAATGCCTTGATTGCATTACCTCTTCCATTATGTGTCAACTTTTTAAAAATCCAAATATTCTAGGTCCATTAATACGTTTAGGTCAAAAATTATTGATGGACCCAAAAAGTTCTAATTAGACTCATTCCAAGTGTTACAGATTTCTAAAGTGCCCCGAAGTCTATGTGCACCCAAATATATCAGCTTGAGTCATTAACAGTAGTGATCATAAGGTTTTCAAATTTTATGATTTTTAAGACAATTAACACATATGCGTAACTTATTATAGGGATGTCAGAACTAGACATGAACGCTATAAATACCTAACTACAAGACCCTCTTCTATTACATGTTAATTTTTCAAAAATCTAAATATCTTAGGTACATTAATAAATATCGATCAAAATCCATTGATAGACCTAGAGAGCCTTGATTAGATTCATTCCAAGTGCTACAAGTTTTTGAATTGCATCGTAATCTATATATGTCCAAAAATATCATCTTGAAGTCAGTAATAGCTATGATCAAAAGATTTTTAAAGTTTATGACTTTTAAGCAATTAATGCATACACATAACTTATCATAAAAATTAATGTCATTGTAAAATACCAGAAAAATGGCAAATAATGATAAGAGAATTTTTCAAAATTTTTAGAAATTTTATGAAAATTTTTCGGAGCTTGTATGGACGAATTTACGGGGATAAATATTGGGTCCCGGGAAAGCCTGTTTAGGCTATCCCATTTTTAACGAGGAAAAGTTTTCTTTTCCTTTTTATGTTTATTTGTCTTTCTTTTCTTCCCTCCTGTGTGCGTGCAAAGCCATTTTCCCCGACGCCGTGCCCTAACCTCCTCTGCGCCGAAATTGTCGTCTCCTCTTCTCCTTTTCTTCCGTGATCCCCTCTCTTCTGATTCCTTTTCCCTTCTTCCTCTTCCCTCGATCGCGCCACGACTCCTCCGCCCGAAGCGAGGTCACCCGATAGACGCCGACGCCACAGCCGTTTCTCCTCAGCCCTAGCGCCGACTATGTCCTTCTTCTTCCTCTTCTCTGTGAAGCCGAGCCCTAGTTCTTCCCATGCGTGCCAATGCAGAGTGTGAGTTTTCTTGTCCCCTCTATTCTCAGCGTTCCACCGCCATGCCCTAGATTTGGTTTCTCACCGCCGCGTCTCTGCTCGGGTTGGTTTCGGACAGGAGCAAGGAGCAAGGAGCCGAGGACCTCTTCCCGATCCAAGCCGCCATCTTCGATCTGTCGACGATAGTAGGCTATGGTTTCTGTCGGCATCCAGATTGGAGACATTGCCGGCAGAGATTTGGCTGCTAATCCTTAGAGAGGAAGGGATATTTGGCACAGAAATGGGGTATGTATGGTTCGTATCAGATTTTATGCTTGTCTGGTCAGTATAACGTCGGTTAATACTGATTATGGGTGATTCACGGTTCCGATGATCCAGTTTCAGTGGTGAACTCCTTGGGTCGTATTCCACCAGCAGTAACAAGGCTATGAATTGAGGTAAGGTTTAGGGTTTTGATCTTCGTTGTAGATGATTGCTAGTTGTGTTAGCAATAATTGTTAACTTAGGTTTAGAATTAATCTAATGGTGTAATTAGGGTTAATGAAGCTAACCCTAGATGATCGGTGGATTAGGAATTTGTTTAGCTATTTGTTTATAATTAACTTAGCTAAACTGTATGATTTACTACAGGACTTTGATGCGAGACGAGTATCTCGACGTCGGAATTGGACTGGATTGGATCCTGTCTTTTGGAGGCGGGTACTTTGACTTTATGTCATTTGATATGCATAGTAATGTTTTTAACAAATAGCAACGATTGTGTTTTTCTTATCTTCTTCGGTTGATCACTAACCGATCTGTTACATGTTTGTTTGCTTATTTATTATGCACATCATGTTAGTACTTCTGATTATACATGCTTATAGGGGTAGTGACACAATCTTGTTATATATTATCTTCAGGACATAGGGTTTTTGATACCTTATCTAATCTGTATACTTTTGATTTGATTCATTGTCCTATGGTACACATTTTATATTTATATATGGATATTGCTATGTTGTTCAGGATATTGCCATGTTTAGTGTCATGCATCATCTCGTATGATTGCATGCTGTGTGATAGTCTGCTCCATTATTGTCGAGCACATCGCCAGTTACATGTATCTGTACACACCACCACTCATGGGTTAGTGGTATATCAGACAGGTGTATGGTAGTTCTGCTTTTTGGCTCCGTTGGTCTGGTGACTCAGTGTGGTAGCCGGCAGATAGTTCTGCTCTGTTTGGCTTCGCTGGTTTAGTGTAGCAGCGTGGTAACCGGCAGGTGGTTGGACTTTGTTTGGCTCCATTGGTCCGCTCATGGGTAGTGTGACGCAGTATGGTAGCCAGCAGAGATTCCTCCCCGACATTGTGTACCGGGAGATGAGAGCATTGAGCTCCCCCATTTATGATTTGGGGTAGGAGGATAGGTGTACTCCGACAGCATCCCGTCCACTCGGTCACTTATCAGGAGCAGTGATGACAGAGTGCATGGTTGTCACAGCCCTACCCACTCGATCTCACTATTGTGTGTGAGATGGCTGACTGGCGTCAGGGGTGACCATGACATTGGCATCACATGCATGATGCATTTATTGCTTGTGTTTGCTGCATTTACTTGCTGCATTTATATGGATGCATATGATTGACATGCATACAGGATTTTGATACTTCTCGGTCTGACGACCCTGTTATACTTATACCCTGGTCCTGGTTAGTATAGTTTTCTTCTGCTTACCTCAGTTGCATTTATCCTTCTTATATCAGGAGACTGTACGCATGATTAGTGCTGGTTGTTATTTTCTTTATTATGCATATCAGTTGTTACCCGCTGAGTGATGGACTCACACCCTCCTCTGTTGCTATTTTCAGGTTGATGTTGTCTGGAGAGTTCCAGTCGCTAGTCCCCTGTAGTCCACGAGGACATTTGTTGGTCTTTTGGTTCTTCTTTATTAGACTGTGTTTAGACTTATTCTGCTTTTGACATCTGGACTTGTATTAGTTTACTTTATGGATATTGTCTATGAGTTTTATTTGGATTTATTTTACTACATGCCTGCTTAGATGGCAGAAGAGTTGAGTTGATTTTATCGTCGGATTTGAGCTTTATGGGTGTAGTGGAGTAGGACATCGATTTTGTGCTTTATGGGTGTAGTTGAGTAGGGTTGTTTTTGAGTCCTCTTTATCACTGTTCTAGTTTATTAACTATTAACTGCATGGGTGATTGCCTTATATTATTTTTATTGTTCCGGCCGTGTTGGCCGAGGTATATGTGGCCTAGAGGGCATTGTAGATAGTTTCAGATTGTCAGCCGTACAGGGGAGATGCTGCCGAAATTTCTTCGGACAGGGACTCCCCCGGGGCATGATAATTAATTTGGTATCAGAGTCAGGTTGGCGATACTTGTTTGTATATTGTGTTACAGATTTCGAGATTTATCTGATACCAATTTATTGGTATTGGTATCAGAGCGGGTTACGATACCTGCTTTTGGTGTTCTAGATTTTGGGTTAACCCAAGGTTATTAGTTAACTTGGGTACTTATTTTCGGATTCAGTATGAATTTCCGTCGATTTTCTCGTTCGAAATTTTTGAGGTCAATTTGGGGACTGGACAGCGACGGAATATCTCCAGACGGCAAATAGGTATGATATGCTATCTTATAGTTGATATTTGTAGTAATATCTATGATACAACTTAACAGATAGGAGGAGATCTACTCTCGCAGCTGCGTCGAGACGTGGTGCTGGACGGCCACGTACGAGTACCTTGGGATCTCTGGACTTGCCAGAGATGCCTACTGGTGTTGAGCCTGCCAGTCAGGGACAGACTCAGGATACTGCGGGCGCATCGGGGTCTCATACCCCGATGACTTTTTTTTAGAGGTGCCTACCTCGGCTGCACCCGTCGTACCCACCTCTACCGGATCTATGGTATCACCACTGGCACCACCGGCGTACCCGGTGCCACCGTCACCTGGACCTACAGTGTACCCGACACCAGCGACACCGGCACCACCGATAAATTTACTATGGTTAGATCGGTCAATAGAAGACTGATTTACGCTTGTCGACTTGGGTAGTCGTAAATCGATTTACCTTAGTTGCTTGTGGATGATTAATGTACGCTTGTTAGATTTAGATAGTCGATGACCGATTCATTTTTGGGTTGGTCCGATCAGCAGAGGATCGACTTACTCTAATTATAGAGTGCTGATCTTTGGGGTTATTCGTGCTTAGTTGGATATTTTGAGCACATGTGAGTACAAGGCTTGTACCGACATGGAAAGGACTAGAATAACCGTATAGCATTGTCGGCTCGACTAGTTTTAGAGGATCGATGTATCCTATTTCATGAAGACTTTGACCATGGACTGTATGTACCGGGTTGGATAACTTAGAAGGTAGCATAAGGAATGTCAGGTTGATTAGGTTAAATATGCTGATTATGTATATCTATGTGGTGTGTACATATGATTATTATGTGTTGTAGGAGTTCTATGATAGACGGTCTAATTACATGTAGTGGGTGTATACTTGTCCAGTTATGATTATTGTGGGTGTCTAGTAGATTATACCCTAGTGGTTAGGCATACGTGTCTGATTGATTTATTGGAGCTATTTTGTCGATTTAATCTATGTTGTGGAATGTGCACATGTGTTTGAGTGTTTATTTGGAGGTATCTTATCGATTTAATCTGAGTTGTGATATGTGCAGATGTGTTCGGTGTAATATTTAAGGTATCTTGTTGATTATATTAGTTCTGTGTGTACACTCATGTCTATTATGATTTGTTGGAAGTATTATGTTGATTATTCTCTTGGCATAGGTGTATATATATGTTAGGTGAATGTTGTTTGAGGTGTATTGTCGATTATACCTACGTCGATATATGCACACGAGTTCGGAATGTATTTTTGGAGAATGTATTTTTGGAGGTATCACGTTGATTTATATCTGTGTTATGAGTATGTTTGGTGTGTACTAATTGGAAGATTATGTCAATCATACCTATGTTGTGTGTGCACATATACCAGGTGTATTGTGGGTAGCATTATGATGATTCTACCTATGTTGAGTGTTTACAATATGTCATTTGTAGTATTGCTCTGTCAACTAATTCTACTATTAGTGGGTGACCCACTACGATGTTGATAGAGTTGACGATGGATTTGATATGCTTACTGGATTGTGATATCCTTGGCTGCCACAGTGATATGTGATAGAGTGATCTCGTGCAGTCTCTAGTTGGATAGTTAGGTGTCTTGGTCACTTATGAGATGTTTGTGGTGGAGCGTTGCTCCCACATATTTTAGATTGGTTGTGGTGGAGCGTTGCTCCCACATATTGAGGATTTCTTGTGGTGGAGCATTGCTCCCACATATTGAGGATTTCTTGTGGTAGAGCGTTGCTCCCACATATGTGGTATTTTCTGTGATGGAGCGTTGCTCTCACACTGGTGGATCTATTCTTTGGTGATTTATATTGTTGGTAATTAGATTTCAGAGTTATTGTCAGAGATCTTATGGTTAGGAATGTCTTTAGTACAGACATTGTGAGTTCTTGATTTTACCATTAGAGCTTGCGGAGCTTTAGATGTTTACAGGAGACTCGCAACTTCCTTGGTCTTGCTCGATATTACAGACGGTTCATCAAGGGGTTTTTCCCTCATAGTCATGTCACTGACACACCTGACTAGGAAAGACGTGAAGTTTACGTGGTCCGAGGACTACGAGACCAGCTTCCAGGAGTTGAAGAGGAGATTAGTGTCGGTTCCAGTTTTGGTTTTACCTTCTGGAGAGGACGGATTTGTACTCTACACTGACACATCTCTTCAGGGGTTGGGCGCTGTTCTGATGCAGCACGACAGGGTAGTCTCCTATGCTTCTCGACAGTTAAAGGAGCATGAGAAGAACTATCCAGTTCATGACCTGGAGCTAGCCGCCATCATCTATGCTTTAAAGATTTGGTGACATCACTACAAGAAATTATAGATTTAACCACACCAAATAGACAACAGTTTTTTGAGAAACTGTTGTCTTTTTGTCATTTAACAACAGTTTTATTGAAAACTGTTGTTGTTGGTCGTGTTTTTTAAAAAAAGACAACAATGTTTAAAAAACCGTTGTCTTTGACATACATAAGACAACGATTTTTTAAAATTGTTGTCTATGAGATATCTTTATTTGGCATACGACAACAGTTTTAATCAACCGTTGTCTATTACCGTTGCTTACATTTTAATGTGCATATTTTAATTTGATGTCTAAAACTATGTTGTCTTTAAAAATTATTTTATAAAAAAAATAGTCAAACATAGTTATTTGCCTATTTTCATTGATGAAGTGAAATTTATATCCCTTAATGTTTATCTCTAAGATAAAATTTGTGGTTTATTTTAAGATGGATGGATTTATTCAAATAGTAAAAATAAAATTACAATTTTGTACGAACTATATTTTGCAACAACTATTCTAAAGCGGAGGTTATACGCATTGCGCGAGCGCAAACCCTAATCGCGCTCTGCGGCACAGTGCCCGGGTACTGGTTCACGGTGTCACTGATCGACATCATCGGCCGGTTCACGATCCAAGTCCTAGGGTTCGGAATGATGACGGCGTTCATGCTGGGGCTGGCAGTGCCGTAGCACTACTGGACAACGCCTGGGAACCACATTGGCTTCGTGGTGATGTACGCCTTCACCTTCTTCTTCGCCAACTTCGGGCCGAACAGCACGACGTTCATCGTGCCGGCGGAGGTCTTCCCGGCGCAGACCTCCGCGGCTGAGGTCGACATGCCACGGGATATCGGCAGCGACAGGGAAGATGGGGGCGATCGTGGGGGCCTTCGGGTTCCTGTACCTGGCGTAGAACCCGGACCCAGCGAAGGCGGACCGAGGCTACCCTGCCGGGATCGGGGTGAGGAATGCCCTCTTCTTGCTTGCCGTGTGCAATCTTCTAGGGCTAGCGTGCACCTTCCTGGTGCCGGAGTCGAAGGGAAGGTCGCTCGAGGAAATGACCGGCGAGAACGAGGCGACAGTGGACGATGATCACAAAAGTTGGTATGGAGGGCTTCGGCGACATCACAAAAGTTGGGAACTGGCTGCACCGGATCGCTATCTACCGTGCCATCGACCGTAAAGGTGCATATGTCTCCGATGCCAGCGCCTCGTCCAGAAACCTAGGTCACAAATTTTTGGGCATCGCCCTCCATGATCACCCCTCGGTCGACTTCTTCGTCATCCCACTCCCACGCCACTTGACCGTTCTCGAGGCCGACGCAAACATCCAAATCCTCATGAGCCAACTCGGATCGTTCAAGCATTCGAGTGTCAGATACTTCCAGGTCTTTGTTCAAATCTTTCCATTTCTTACATTTTTTTTCCCCCACTCCTGTTACGCTCAGAGTTCTATTAACTTGCAGCAAGAAGTATACATTTCCTTTTAACCGACAAAAGTTTACAATTCTTCATATTCTTTTTAATGCTTCTCCCCATCTGGATTGTGCAAGCAATGATGGAGAGTGACTGAATGCGTTTCATGGAAATTGGTCGTTTGGTATGATGTCGGATGCAAAGCATTTCGGTTGCATCCAAGAATTTGCTCATTTTTTTCTTCTTTTTGATGCATCTTTCGCCCCTTTCTTTACATTTTTCAATTCTACTTGCTCCTTTATCATTCCACCAGGTTCGTCTTCCTGCTGTAACGATCACAAGATTGGGTATTCTATCCTTATTTTCGTTACTGATTGTTTAAGGGTCAGTGTGAAGTTCAAGGTCTAGTCTTGGAAGGATTGTTTTCCTGCACTTTTAGGTGTTCGACCAAATCGGTTGATTTCTTACCTTTTATAATGCTTCTCTTCATTCTTATGCTTCTACTGCTGGTTTGTGTGAGCTGATAAGAGATGGAATGCCTTAAAGAAATTGATGTCTAATAGAAAGAGATTTCCATTGCTCCCGACATTGTATCCAAGAATCTGCTGCCTTTTTTTGCTTTTTTTTTTAAAATTCTTTTTTGCCTTATTCTTTATGTTCTCAACTTCACTTGTTCATTTATCATTCCACAAGACATGGCTTTCTTCTGTAGTGCTCATCAAACAGGTTATTCCATCCGAATTTTTCAAGCCTACATACACTTCATCACAACAATAGTTCACTTACTTTGAAATATATTTTAAGAATTCATCCATCTATTTAACTGTATGAGAAGTTTAATTTAGAGTATATCACAATGAATAAAATAACAAACCTTGTTAGCCAGTTTTTGTTATATACTTTGCAAACTCTAAAGCTAGACTTGTTGTTGTTGAATGACAATCTGGACGATTCAATTAATTATCACAATTCACAAGAAGGGTCTGGTTCTTCAAGGACATGCTATGCATAAAAAAGCGGTAAAAATATCTATTGGTGTTTGCTGATAATAATATTCAAGTGATATGTTCTTGTGGCGATATATGATGTCTTTAGAATAGCTTACTATGGGAACAAAATTTACTTATTGTATCATAAGTGTGCATTTCTTTAATTTTCACTATATCTATGTGAACTTGCTAAATAAGTATTATGACATATTAATTTGTCATTTTGACATTCGAATATTCTGTAACTATTATTATCAATTTTGTGACTTTTATATTTACATGTGGAACTTGTTTAATAATTATGTTGAACTTTATGCTTAGTCTTAATTCTTAACTCCTATGTTTTGTGGTATATATTCACTTATATTAAGGGATTTGCAGGGATTGCAGCTGCTCATGCACTGAAAAATGCAGCTTTTCAGGTGTTATGTCGATATAAATTAACAGTTTTTTCAGTTGCCTTTACATATTAGATTCTAAGTTCTGATATGAATGCAGTGTGTGAAGTGGCTGCGTAAATTTGTATCACATGGAAGTTTATTTTTTATTCCTTAGGTTGTGCTTTTAGAATCTCGGGATAGAATTGGTGGTCGAGTTCACACTAACTACTGATTTGGTTTTCCTATTGACATGGGAGCAGCCTGGTATGCTTCTTTTTTTTGTGTTTTTGTTTTCATTCCTTCTGAAGAGGATTGTGGCCAGCCTTCAAAATTTCAGTGACTAGAAGTTTTAATTTGGACACTTCAGGTTGCATGGTGTCTGCAACGAGAATCCATTGGCATCTTGGATTGGAAGACTTGGTCTACCAATTTATCGAACTTCTGGTGACAATTCTGTCTTGTATGATCATGACTTGGAGAGGTAATGGTTAATTGAATAACTAACATATATCACTGATCATGGAGACTATAATCTTATGGAGACAAATTTATTTCTATTTTTCAGCTACGCACTCTTTGATGGTGATGGACATCAAGTGCCTCAAGATCTAGTGGAAAAAATTGGTCAGGTGTTTGAAACCATCCTGGAAGAGGCAAGTTCTTTATTAACCTTATATCTGCAGTGCTGATAACTTGGAAATATTTCTCTTGTGAAATGACTGTTCAACGTTTACAGGCTAACAAACTCAGGTATGAAACAAATGAAGACATGTCTATAGCACAGGCTATTAAGCTAGTCATGGAGAGGCATTCAATATGATGCATTATTAATGAATTAAGTCTACTTTACGAGATTTCAGATTTTTTTTTATCATTCATAGGCATTTAGTTTAGATCAAGTGACATTTCTTTATCTTCTTCTTACAGGTGGAGTTTGAAGGATTAGGAGAATTAAGAAGCAAGGATGAAGAAGATGAAGGATTAGGAGAATTAAGAAGCAAGGATGAAGAAGATGAAGGCATTTAGTTTATCTTCTTTCTTTATCTACTTGGTCCGCTTCGATCCAAGTACGATGCAAACATGGCAAGGATGAAGAAGATGAAGGATTAGGAGAATTAAGAAGCAGTGTTTTGTTACTCTTCTAGTGTTGTACATGGTAAAAGTAGTTCAAATGCTCCAACTCTTCAAAACTAGATATCAAGATTAGGATGTTGTGTTACTCTTCTAGGATTAGGATGTTGTGTTGTTCTACCTTTGTTTTAATAGTGTCGTTGTCATTTTGTTGGTTGCTTTTGAAATTTCTTCGGAATGTTGTAAATATTATTTTCGAATGTTAGAAAATTATATGTTAAATTTTATTTACAAATTTAGTATTTTGAATGATTTATAATACTAGAAAATTGTATAATAAATTTTAATATTTTTTTTTTATTTTTTATCAAAAAAAGACAACGGTTTTTCACTGTTGTCGTAAATAGTTTAAAACTGTTGTTGAAGACCCTGTTATTAAAGGTAGACGCTCAAAGACAACGGTGAAAAACTGTTGTCTTTGAAGGAAAAGACAATAGTTTTTCACCGTTGTAAAAACTGTTGTCTTTGTCTTCAAAGACAACGGTTAAAAACCGTTGTCTTTGAGTACCCCCTTTAACAACACAGCCTTTAACAACAGTCCGAAAGGGGCTACGACAACGGTGAAAAACCGTTGTTGTAAGGCTTTTTTCTTGTAGTGCATCATTTATACGACATTACATTTGAGATTCTCACTGATCATAAGAGTCTCAAATATATTTTTACCCAGAAGGAGATTAATCTCTGACAGAGGAGATGGATGGAGTTCCTGAAGGATTACGATTGTACCATTAGCTACCACCCGGGAAAAGCTAATGTGGTTGCCGATGCACTCAGCAGGAAGTCCAGAGCGACTTTGGCTTGCCACCGGACTTCAGCCACAGACTTGATTCAGGGTTTCTCTGAGTTAGACCTTGAGGAGCAGGGGCAAACAGAGCAGGGTCTTCTGGTTACCATGGTTGCTCAGTCGTCGATCAGGACGAGGATCCGAGAGGCTCAGGCTGGTGATCAACATTTGCATTTTATTAGCAGCCAGATAGCTTCCGGGCAGCAGACCGAGTTCACACGAGATGAGGAGGGTATTATATACTTCCAAGGTAGATTATGCGTACCTTAGTCTCACCCGGTCTTACAAGAACTACTTTAGAAGGCTCAACACTCTCGATTTGCGATCCATCTAGGCGGAACCCGCATGTATCGAGATTTGAGGCGTTCCTACTGGTGGAATGGTATGAAGAAAGACATTGCGAAATTTGTAGCTAGATGTCTTGTCTGTCAGCAGGTGAAGGCTGAACATCAGAGACTTGCTGGTTTACTTCAGCGGATTCCTATTCCTGAGTGAAAATGGGAACACATTACTATGGACTTTGTGGTGGGTTTACCGAGGTCACGATTAAGCCATGACGCGATTTGGGTAATCATTGATCGATTAACCAAATCCGCGCACTTCTTAGCGATCCGGAGGACTGATCCCCTAAATCGATTGGAAGATCTGTACTGCTGGGAGATCATCAGATTACATAGTGTCCCTTTAAGTATTATTTCGGATAGATACCCCCGGTTCACGTCTCAATTCTGGCAGAGTCTGCAGCAGGCCTTGGGCACTCAGCTTCTTTTAGTACAACTTTCCATCCGCAGACAGATGGATAGTCAGAGCAGACCATTCAGACTCTAGAGGACTTGCTGAGATCGTGTGTATTGGATTTCGGAGGCAATTAGGAGGACCATTTGCCATTGGTAGAGTTTGTCTACAACAACAGCTTTCATTCGGCTATCCAGATGGCATCGTTTGAAGCGTTGTATGGTAGGCCTTGTCGAACACCCACTCTCTGGGATGAGGTTGGGTAGGCCCAGCTGTTGGGACCTCATAGAGCTCAGCATGAGGCAGAGTTGGTCTGTACTATCAGACAGAGGATGTCAGAGGCGCAGAACCGCCAGAAGAGTTATGCAGATCCGAGATACAGACCCCTGGAGTTCTCTACAGGTGACCATGTATTTCTGCGAGTTTCATCCACGAAAGGGGTGAAGAGATTTGGCCTCAGAGGTAAGTTAGCTCCGCGATACATTGGCCCTTTCCAGATCCTGGAGAGGATTGGAGCAATAGCTTACCAGCTGACACTACCACCGTCCCTGGCAGGCGTGCACGATATATTCCACGTATCTATGTTGAGGAGATACGTACCTGACCCGACACATGTGCTGACAGATATCTCAGTTCCCGTTCAGCCTGACGTCACTTATGAGGAGGTTCCGGTATGGATTTTGGACCGGAAAGAGCATCAGTTGCGGAACAAGACTATCCGGCTGGTTAAAGTTGGATGGTAGAATCATTCGGACGAGGAGGCTACTTGGGAGCTCGAGGATACTATCCGAGCCCGATATCCCCATCTTTTTACTTGAGGTATGTGATTTAATTTACCGTTCAGCATTATACTCTTTACTTGTTGTTAGTATTTGCTGATGGTAGATAACGAAATTTGGGGACCAAATTTTTATTAGTGGGGGAGAATGTAAAATAACGAAAAAAATGGCGAATAATGATAAGAGAATTTTTTGAAATTTTTAGAAATTTTCTAGAAATTTTTCGGATCTCGTATAGACGAGTTTACGGGGATAAATATTAGGTCCCGGGAAAGCCTGTTTAGGCTACCCCATTTTTAATGAGGAAAAGTTTTCTTTTCCTTTTTATGTTTATTTTTCTTTCTTTTCTTTCTTTTCTTTTCTTCCCTCCCCGCGCGTGTGCAGAGCCATTTTCCCCGACGCCGTGCCCTAACCTCCTCTGCGCCGAAACCGCCATCTCCTCTTCTCCTTTTCTTCCGCGATCCCCTCTCTTCTGATTCCTTTTCCCTTCTTCTTCTTCCCTTGATCGCGCCACGACTCCTCCGCCCGAAGCCAGGCCACCCGACAGACGCCGACGCCACAGCCGTTTCTCCTTAACCCTAGCGTCGGCTATCTCCTTCTTCTTCCTCTTCTCTGTGAAGCCGAGCCCTAGTTCTTCCCACGCGTGCCACTGTAGAGTGTGAGTTTTCTTCTCCCCTCTATTCTCAGCGTTTCACCGCCATGCCCTAGATTTGGTTTCTCACCACCGTGTCTCTACTTGGGTTGGTTTCGGATAGGAGCAAGGAGCCGAGGCCCTCTTCCCGATCCAAGCCACCATCTTCGATCTGTCGACGATAGTAGGCTGTGGTTTCTGCCGGCAGCCAGATTGGAGACATTGTCGGCAGAGATTTGGCTACCGATCCTTAGAGAGGATGGGATTTTTGGCATAGAAATGGGGTATGTATGGTTCATATCAGATTTTATGCTTGTCTGGTTAGTATAACTTCGGTTAATACTGATTATGGGTGATTCATGGTTCCGATGATCCAGTTTCAACGGTGAACTCCTTGGGTCGTATTCCACCAGCAGTAACAAGGCTGTGAATTGAGGTAAGGTTTAGGGTTTTGATCTTCGTTGTAGATGATTGCTAGTTGTGTTAGCAATAATTGTTAACTTAGGTTTAGAATTAATCTAATGGTGTAATTAGGGTTAATGAAGCTAACCCTAGATGATTGGTGGATTAGGAATTTGTTTAGCTATTTGTTTATAATTACCTTAGCTAAACTGTACGATTTACTACAGGACTTTGACGCGAGACGAGTATCTCGACGCCGGAATTGGACTGGATTGGATCCTTTCTTTTGGAGGCGGGTACTTTGACTTTATGTCATTTGATATGCATAGTAATGTTTTTAACAAATAGCAACAATTATGTTTTTCTTATCTGCTTCGGTTGATCACTACCCGATCTGTTACATGCTTGTTTGCTTATTTGTTATGCACATCATGTTAGTACTTATCTGATTATACATGCTTATAGTGGTAGTGACACAATCATGTTATATATTATCTTCAGGACCTAGGGTTTTTGATACCTTATCTGATCTGTGTACCTTTGATTTGATTCATTGTCCTATGGTACACATTTTATATTTATATATGGATATTGCTATGTTGTTCAAGATATTGTCATGTTTAGTGTCATGCATCATCTCGCATGATTGCATGTTATGCGATAGTCTGCTCCATTATTGTCGAGCACATCGCCAGTTACATGTATCTGTACACACCACCGCTCATGGGTTAGTGGTATATCAGACAGGTGTGTGGTAGTTCTGATGTTTGGCTCCGTTGGTCTGGTGACTCAGCATGGTAGTCGGCAGTCAGTTCTGCTCTTTTTGGCTCCGCTGGTTTACTGTAGCAGCATGGTAGCCGACAGGCGGTTGGACTTTGTTTGACTTCGTTGGTCCGCTCATGGTTAGTGTGACGCAGCGTGGTAGCCGGCAGAGATTCCTCCCCATCATCGTGTACCGGGAGATGAGAGCATTGAGCTCCCCCATTTATGATTTGGGGTAGGAGGATAGGTGTACTCCGACAACATCCCGTCCACTCGGTCACTCATCAGGAGCAGTGATGGCAGAGTGCACGGTTGTCACAGCCCTACCCACTCGGTCTCACCATTGTGTGTGTGATGGCTGACTGGTGTCAGGGGTGACCATGACATTGGCATTATATGCATGATGCATTTATTGCTTATGTTTACTGCATTTACTTGCTGCATTTATATGGATGCATATGATTGACATGCATACAGGATTTTGATACTTTTCGGTCTGACGACTCTGTTATACTTATACCCTGGTCCTGGTTAGTACAATTTTCTTCTGCTTACCTCAGTTGCATTTATCCTTCTTGTATCAGGAGACTGTACGCATGATTAGTGCTGGTGTTATTTTCTTTATTATGCATATCAGTTGTTACCCGCTGAGTGATGGACTCACACCCTCCTCCGTTGCTATTTTCAGGTTGATGTTGTCCGGAGAGTTCCAGTCGCTAGTCCCCTGCAGTCCACGAGGACGTTTGTTGGTCTTTTGGTTCTTCTTTATTAGACTGTGTTTAGACTTATTCTGCTTTTAACATCTGGACTTATATTAGTTTACTTTATGGATATTATCTATGAGTTTTATTTGGATTTGTTTTACTACATGCCTGCTCAGACGGCAGAAGAGGTGAGTTGATTTTATCGTCGGATTTGAGCTTTATGGGTGTAGTGGAGTAGGACATCGGTTTTGTGCTTTATGGGTGTAGTTGAGTAGGGTTGTTTTTGAGTCCTCTTTATCACTGTTCTAGTTTATTAACTATTAACTGCGTGGGTGATTGCCTTATATTATTGTTATTGTTCCGGCCGTGTTGGCCGAGGTATATGTGGCCTAGAGGGCATTGTAGACAGTTTCAAATTGTCAGCCGTACAGGGGAGATACTGCCGAAATTTCTTTGGACAGGGACTCCCCCACGGCGTGACAGTCATAACCAGACATGAACACCATAAATACTTTCACTGTACTTCCCTCTTCTATTATATGTCAACTTTTTGAAAATCCAAATCCTCTAGTCTATTAATGGATTTCGATCAAAATCCATTGATGGATTTAGAGAACTCTGATTGAACTCATTTTAACTCTTATGAATTTTCACATTACTTCAGAGTCCAAATATTCTCTTCTTTATTGTTTTAAAATAATCAATACCATAGCGATGCTGATGTTTAAGTTGTGATGTTAATTTTTTAAAAATTAGCCATAAAAGGACTAGTGTATTAAATTATGGTGTTGATTTTTAAAAATTAGTATCATAGTAATATTAATGTTTAAAAATCAGTACCACAACAGTGCTAATATTTAAGTATTGATATTAGTTTTTAAAAATCATCACCAAAGTGATTTTTTATTTATTTTTATTATTTATAATTTGATATTAAAAAAATAGAAAAACATTTTTAATTAAAGTTTTAAAATTAAAAATAAATAAATTTAGAGCATAAAGCAACAGAGAAGAGAAGAGAAGAGAAGAGATGAGAAGAGAGAAAAAAAATATGAAATATTAATAGTTCTAAAAGTCGGTCTCATAGAGATAGAGGGAGGTAAATTCAGGAATATAAATAGAAGGTGTATAGTAGAGACTATTACAGGAAGTGACATCTTGGGGATTGATCTCTGTCCAATCCAGACACATCACCATGTGTTTATCATCTGTGCTATATTTTGAGGACGATAAGAGAAGATAGAAATGATAATTCCAGTTAACCTCATTGACTATTCTTGTATTGACTGACTCGGTCCTACGAAAATTTTTCCACCTGTCACGAGAGTAAATCACATTTAGAGAAAAAAAAATGAAAATTAAATGTGTTTTTTTATTAAATGAAATATCGATGCGTTTTTGGAATTCTGAAATCTCAATTGCGCTCGGGAAGTTTACGGAAAAAAGAAAAAACCAAGGCATTCAATCATCTCCATTTCCATTCATGGGGAGCGGGAGGGAATGTGATTGGATACCTGATGCTTCCGTTGGGGTCCGCCTATATGATATGTCTGGAATCACAGACAATGGGACGTGCAGCTGTAGGAAACATGAAAGAAATAATTTTTTTTGCAAGTTTAATAATTATACAATAATTTTTAATATATATATATATATATTAATTATGAAAAATAATAAAACTGTAATAGTTGCAATTGTAATATTAAAAACTATAATTTTCTTGCAATTTAATTAATGTTATACATTGCCAATGCTCGTCACTTGTTTGTGTTGTTGTTGTAGTATGTTCTTTTGTGTGCTCATTAATTATAATAAAAAGTTATTTTTAAAAAAATAATAATATCATCATTTACATTTAAATAAATTTTAATTTTTCTTACCTTCCTTTTCATTGGGCCTGTCATGACCTGCCCCCAATCTGAATTAGAAAAGGGTTGTATTACATTACCAGTTACTTTAAATTCAAACAAATGTTAATGGATCCATCATTTAAAAAAACCAAATAAATAAATATGGTAGATCAATTTGTTAGCCCAGTTATTTACTGTGTCTGCATGATCAACCTGTTCAAAACAAGGATATGTACATTCTGATTAGCCAGGCTAGCAGATGTTTCGTTGTCTACGTATGCGGCCTTGGCCTTGGATTCTAATTTCTACGTGACAAAACATGTCCTCGCCTTCACCAATTATTACAAAATTACAAGGGCAGAAGAAACTAAATTCTAAAGGGTCCAAATTAACACATATGCTGGTTCCTTGATTAATTAGAGGTTTACCAATCATATTCGTCGCGGATCTTGAAATTTAATTAACAATTCCCAGTGTACGCGCTTAATTTGTCGGGCGACGGTCCCAAATTGTTTCATCGCTTTGCGTTTGTTCCGTTTGGATTTAAGATTCCCGCGGGGAAAGTTTTTGGGGAGGAAGACAACTCTCTCAGTTTGGAATTCAGGTTTCTACCAAATGCTGATTTAGTTCGAGGCAACTCCTAATGCAAGAAGATAACGAGAAAGAAACGAAAACTGCTTTACGAACTGACAGAAAATTATTGTTTATATTGTAGGGTATAGCAGGGCGGCCATTTCTTGATTAGAGGGTGATAAATTGTCATCCCTAATGAAATGTTGTGCGTAGGTCTTTAACAACACATTGACACTATTCTTTATGTAGTGTCATTATTATATTGAAGAACTAAATTGTCATTGATTCCATTAAGACTTGTCCACACATGGTTAATGCAAAGCTTAATATGTAAGATTCAGGCCTTCTTCCATCACTCTTTCTCTGTTTTAGCTCTAATCTTATTGTTTTTCCCAAAGTGCATTGCTGTTGGGATATGCTACTTCAAACTAAAGTGTCTTTGAGCATTTTGTTTTGTTTCTGATGAAGGACTGATGCATGAGGAATTGAGTTTTAATGGACTATAACTTTGGATTCGGGTACAGAATGAGACGATCTATGTTCCAAATTAAAGTTCGTTTAGAAATTTATGATTGGTTATGGATGGAACCTATAACAAGTCAATTTCGGATTCAAAAAATATCGTTTAGGATTTTTTAGGAGGTTTTGAATATTTTTATTACTCTTTTTAGAAATTTTCAGCTTTAGGGTTTAAGGGTATTTCTATCTTTTGTAAGTTAGGTTTTAATCTATTTAAATGTCTATTTAGTTATGTTAGACATTGTCTTTCTTATTGAATCAAACTTTTTTTTAAAGTAAAACCTAGAGACAGTGATTTTTCTTTGTTTATTGATTTCTCGTGTCTTGTTTTCTATACAATTCCTCTCTAAAATTCTACCTTCAGAATAATCGCAGTGCCAATTTCATTTCAACAAAACTATACATTATGGCTTAATGGCCAATGGTGTGCACCTCTTTAGTCCCAATCTATTCATGGGAGTGGAAAATGACCGACTCGTATTCTTCCACCACTGCTCATAATCTTATCTATTCCATGTCCCTTTGTAAAGAAATTGGACATTTAGATCCCTAACTACTGGCTTTCTTTCAATCCACTTCGAGGATGACCTTAGTTTCTCTTTTATCCTCTATTGAGCATGGCCTACATGTAGATCAATTGAGGTACCTAGTTATTTTCTTAGTGGAAAATAAAAGCGTTCACATTGTATCCATCAAATAGTGATCGAGGGAAAGCATGTCGTGTGTTTCTCTAAGGTGTTTACAACATATATTTGTGCTAGGGATGAAAATATTGTTATTCCTTAGAGGGTATTAATGTCTAACAAATATATTTAAGTGAGTAATTTGTGTTTAACAAGTTGATTAAGTGTATAGATTGACTTGGTCAAGTAGATGGACTACCCGGATGAATCAATTAGATGGTTCACCATTGGTTGACCAAACATCTTGGTTTGGCTAACCAAGAATTATTGGCTAACCGTATTGGGATCGATGATGCCGCTAGAGGGATGAATAGCGATTCTTGATTTCGTATTCGTCGTTCGTTGTGTTTGTCTACAAAGAGGTTAACGCGGCAAAATAGAAATACAACAATAAAACACAACCATAACAAATAGATTTTACATGGTTCGAAATCCCTTGTTTCTACTCCACGGCCTAACATCCTAACAATAATACCACTATCATTTCTCCTCTTCAAATATCTTCTGGAGGCGGAGAAATCTCTTATAATTCTATTGTTACAAACAATATAAGTCAAATACAAATGTACAAATGAAATCAAGAAAATAAAAACAAATAAGTTTACACATATGAACATGATTTTGGTGACTTTATGGTCACTTTGGATTGATTCATGAAGGTCTAAAATGTAATAGTACTTCCCCTTGAAACCTTCCAGAATTGATGTCTAAAATACTCCATAAAATCTTCTTTTATAGGTTGTTAGTGGCGGTGCAATCAACCTTTAGAGTTTTAATATTTGTTTGATAATACTTTTAATAGAGTCTAGTCAAGGTTGACCTAATCAAGTGAGAAGTCTAATCATGTTAAGGTTAACCAAATGACTAAAAAAGGGATAGTCTACTTAGGTCAAGGTTGACGAGAGCACTAGCAAAGGAAAAGTCCAAGTAGCTAGGTCAAAGGTGAGTGGATGCTTGGCAAGAGAAAAGTCCTAAGGGAGTGAACCTTAGATAGTAAGAAGCCTTGAAGGAGTAAACTCTAAGAAAGAGGAAAAACATAGGAAGTGAATCTTAGGTAGTGAGAAGTCTTGGAGGAGTGAACTGTAAGTAAAGCAACAATCCTAAGGGTGTGAACCCTAGGTAGTGAAAAGTCTTAAAGAATTGAACTCCAAGCAAAGGGAAAACTTTAGAGGAGTGAACCCTAGTGGTCGACCGGAGCACGTATTTGGTAAATTGAAGTATACTGTTTTACTTTAGTATTTCTATCTATTATCTAACTTGGTGTTGCAAGAAAGTCTTAGTGGATCAGGTCAATCAGTGTAACGCCCGAAAAGTTCTCGAAACTGCATTATAAATATTCTAGGATTTTTCTGGGATTTTTAGATATTTTTCCGAAATTTTCCGAGTAGCGGAAGCAGCAAAAATAATTAGAACCGCAAAATAGCTTAGGCGGGAATCGAACCCGGAACCCCTCGGATCCGATAACTTTTAGTTAGCCTTAGTAACCGGTGAACCCAGCAGGGTCGTACTGAAAGAAAGAGGAATCAATTATATTTATATTAGAGTTGGGTTCAATTATCCACTTAATATAAATAGAAGAGTTAGGTTGGGTTTGGTTTATTTTAGAATTTGGTTCGGCAAACTCCTCCCCTCCAAACCCTCACGCCGAACACCCTTCTTCTCTCCTTCTCTCGGCGCCAACCACAAGGAAGACCTAGGGTTCTCTCCCTAGGGCCCCAAGGACATCTTCCGGCGATAACTCCGGCACGAGGACACTCTCCTTCGCGAGGGGAACGCTTAGACGCGAGAAGATCGTCGAGAAGTCGTCTCCACCGGAATTCTAGCGAATAGAATTGTAAGGAAATTAGCGTACGAGGTAAGAAACCCCTCACCTGCAGTATAAGTAGCTCCGTTTGGGTTTTCTACGCATTAGTTTAGCTATATGCAGATTTTTATCGACGCATAGCGTGAAATTGACCCTCCTCGCAGGTTTAGGGATTTAGTGAGCACTTCTAGATGGGCCGGACACGTAATCCCTCTTCAGTGGGGGTTTCTAGACGTTGTCGGGTGTCTAGAAGTGGTCTCCCTAATAGAGAGGAGAGTTGGGGCACACCATGTGTTCGATAAAATAGCTAGTTAAGTAAAAATTCAAACTAGGCATTTTAACAGCTCAGTTGAATGCATTAGAAGCATCTAAATCAGTAAATCAGTTTATTCTAGCTTATATGGGACTACGGTCCAATGGGTGGGCTCCCACAGTCGCCTATGGGTTCAGACAACCTAGCTCTAGGTCCAGATAACCTAGAAACAGCAATTTAGAACAGTTTAGCTATATTCAGTATTTTACCTTTCAGTTGGCACTGTACCGGATTAGATCCCACAGTCGCCCCTAGGTTCAGATAACCTAGTAAACCCTACCAAATTCGGGACTTGCAAACCCGGGTTTGGTTAGGGATACGCGCACAGTAAGTACAGTTGCCGGACCCAACAGCGCATGATTATTATTTTGATCTACTATGCTATTAGTTTTCAAAACTCATAAAATCAGTTATGTTAATTGAGTTTGATTTCAGCTTCAGGTTAGCTTCAGTTAGCTTAGTTCTCTATTATTGTTCTATGTGATTAGCCTGCTATGCCATGCTTCAGCTTACATGTTCAGTTATTTCAGTTTATGCTTGCAACCAGAGTATGCCCTGCCAGTACATTATTTCAAATAGCATTCTTTAAAAGCATGTTTGCATCGTTGCATGTTTTAGTGAGGTAGTTGGTTTCTTACTAAGCTTTAAGCTTACAGATTCTACTTTCCTTATACTGCAGATAAAGGTAAAGGGAAAATGGACTAGCAGAGGAAGCTGGAGTTCAATGCAAAGATGGTGTGTGTGGCAGGAACTGGAATAAAAGATCCTCAGGGGTTTTAGCAAGCCTAAATAGTTGAATTCTTAGTATTTCTTCTTTCATGCATTTTTAGACCTTAGAATGTTTAAACCATGGGAGATTTATTTAGTTTGTTAGTAATTATGTTAGAATGCTGGTTAATAGTTGCTAGAATATATTCCAATTGATTTTAGAATTATTGTGTGAGGTTTTGGCACGCCAGAGTGCTGAAATCAGAGTTTCAGGGTGAAATCAAAACCCAGATCGGTCTACAGACCGATCGTGTCGGTTGTGCCATTGGATCGGTCAGCTGACCGATCCATGCGCGAATAGAGAGTTTATGGATCGGTCAGCCGACCGATCCATGTGCGAACAGAGAGCACCGGCCACCGATCGATCGCTGAGTTAATCGATCGCCCACCGACCGATCGGTGCTCGGATCGGTCGGTGCAGACCGATCCCACATCCGAAGCGAGATAGCTTGTGGATCGGCCACCGACCGATCCGAGTTTTCTCCGCGGCAAGATTGTCGATCGATCACTGGATCGATCCGACAGCCCAATCGATTCATGGATCAATTGAAATGCCTGATTACAGCTAGCAGGACATCCGAGAGGCATAAATTACCTTCCCTAGCATGTGTACAACTCCTAGGTACACCTAGAATATTAAGTTATGATTTTACAGTAATCAGTTTAGTAAAGTTTTAATCAATCCAGATTTTCGCAATAGTAATTTAGCACAACATTACGTAACGATCGGCCTCGCAGCCTAGTCAGTAGGAGGCGGGTCGTTACAGAGTGGTTTCAGAGCAGTGTTCCATACTTCCTACACACACATCAGCATTGAACCTGCAGCTTCCAAGTAAGAATACCTCTACTTTATTTATGTTTCTTGCTTTCTTGTTATAGCTCATGTTTATAGATAACTGATGCAGGTTAGTATGTGATAGTATATAACATGATAGCAATAGTTATATGATTATGATTGTATTAGTTATGCATGCCCTGTCCTCTATGTCTTTAGAAATGGCACGAGGACGCCCAGCTAGAAGGGCACCAGCTACTGAGCCCCAGCATGAGGCAGGCAGTTCAGTGCCTCCCCCAGACCTTACAGTACTAGTGGCTCAGTTACAGCAGCGGCTAGCTGAACAGCAGCAGGAAATAGCCACCTTAAAGGCTAGTCAGCAGAACACTCCCACTGTCACCCCGGAGCCTAACTTAGCGACACCAGTGGTCTTAGAGGTTCCACCAGTCCAGCCTACGGCACCAGTAGCCCCAGCAGCAGGAACGTAGAGAGAAGCCTATCTGATCCAGTGGCAGAGAGTTAAGCCAGAGAACTTCTCAGGCAGCAGTGAACCATGGGATGCTCAGGCATGGTTCAAAACACTAGAGAGTACGATGGAGATTCTAGACTGGCCAGAACATGAGAAGGTGAAGTGCGCCTCCTTCTGTCTGACAGGAGATGCACGCATGTGGTGGGAGAGAATCAGAGTGAAGCGCCCAGTGAACCAGATGACATGGGCTAACTTCGAGAAGGAATTCTTTGAGGAGTTCTTTCACATGCGGGTCACCAACCGCCACTACGACAAGTTCACTGAGTTTCATCAGGGCAACCTATCAGTTGAGGAAGCCGTGAAGAAATTCAATAGATTGGCTCGTCTATGCCCTGAATTAGTCAGCACAGAAAGGGAACGAATCCGGGTGATGCTCAAGATGCTGAGGCCGGAAATAGCAATGAATGTGGCTGGTGGCGTTCATAGGCCACAAACCACAAAAGAATTAGTGAGCAGTGCTCTAATCACTGAGCATTACCAGAATAGCATCAAGCAGCAGAAGCAAGTCCTCTCAGAAGCTAAAGGTCAAGGAGGCTCAGGCACTCAGAAACAGCAGGGCCACAGTTCCCATGGCTCTGACTGGAAAGGGAACTCTAGCAACAAGCGCAAACCAGGGAGTTACCCAAAAGGAGGACCAGCTAGCAAGCAGCCCAGTTATCCAAAGTGTGCTACTTGTGGGAAATTCCATCCTGGAATTTGTCGTAAGGGCACACGAGGATGCTTTGAATGCGGACAGGAAGGGCATATGGCCAAGCAGTGTCCACACAAGACCAGTCTTCCTCAGCCACAGCCGATTCAGTATGGAGGTCAGCCAGCTCAGTTACATCAGATGCAAGCCGCTTTAGAAGGTCCACATATCAGCCAGGGAAGATTAGAAGCCCCTCCAGCTATGATGAATGCAAGGATCTACTCACTCACCAGAGAGGACGCAGCAAATGCCTCGACAGTTGTTACAGGTCAGATTAGTATTTTACAGCAAAGTACAACTGTCTTATTCGATACTGGGGCAACCCATTCATACATATCCAGGACATTTGCTGAGAACTTAGCAGTACCTCCAGAGGTACTCAGTAGTCAGTTTTTGACGACGTTACCTTCAGGAGAAATTATGGCATCTACGCACTGGCTCCGAGCAGTGCCAGTCATTATAGCAGACAGAGAACTCTTTAGTGATCTGATAGTGCTAAATATGACTGACTACAATGTTATCTTTGGGATGGACTTCCTGATCAGATACGGTGCTTCCATAGAGTGCCGTAAACAGAAAGTCATCTTCCAACCTGAAGCAGAAGTGCAGTTTGAGTACATAGGAGAACCCAAGAGAAAGGCCAAGAAGTTTCTCTCAGCTATGAAGGCACAGAGGTTGATGGATTCAGGGTGTATGGTTAGTACCAGTCAGGACAAGGACCGACAGCTAGCAGAGGTCCGAGTCATATGTGACTACCCAGCAGTCTTCCCTGAAGAGTTACCAGGCCTAGCACCAGACAGGGAGATTGAATTTGAGATAGAGCTCATTCCCTGTACCAATCCTATCTCCAAAGTGCCTTATCGCATGGCTCCAGCAGAACTGAAAGAACTTCATGAGCAATTACAGGAGCTGCTCAACAAAGGCTTCATACGCCCTAGTCACTCACCATGGGGAGCGCCTGTATTGTTCGTGAAGAAGAAGGACGGGAGCATGTGCCTGTGTATAGATTACCGGTTACTGAACCAAGTTACGATCAAGAACAGGTATCCTCTTCCCAGAATAGATGACCTGTTTGATCAGCTAAAGGGAGCAGCAGTGTTCTCTAAGATAGACCTCAGATCAGGTTATCATCAGGTGAAGGTTAAAGAAGGGGATATACCCAAGACAACATTCAGGACTAGATACGGACATTACGAGTTCGTAGTCATGCCCTTTGGCGTGACAAATGCTCCAGCTACTTTCATGGACCTTATGAACAGGGTATTCAGGAAATATTTAGATAAGTTTGTCATCGTGTTCATCGATGATATTCTTATCTATTCAGGAACTCAGGAAGAACACGCAGAGCACCTGAGAACAGTATTGCAAACCCTTCAGCAGAACTAGTTATATGCCAAGTTCACAAAATGTGAATTTTGGTTAGATCAGGTGTCCTTCCTGAGTCACATCATCTCAAAGGATGGTATCATGGTAGACCCTAGTAAGATAGAAGCTGTGAGCAACTGGAAAAGACCCAAGAACGCCAGTGAGATCAGAAGCTTTCTGGGATTAGCATGCTACTACAGGAAATTCGTAGAGGACTTCTCCAGGATAGCCTCCCCACTGACAGCTCTTACCAGAAAGAATAGGAGGACAGAGGACTGTGAGAACAGTTTCAGCGAGCTGAAAAGGAGATTGACCAGTGCACCTATTCTGACTCTACCAGAGAACACAGATAGCTTTGACATATATAGTGATGCCTCGAAGTTGGGACTAGGAGCAGTGCTGATGCAAGATGGCAAGGTGATCGCCTATGCCTCCAGACAACTTAAGGATTATGAGAAGAACTATCCTACTCATGACCTTGAGCTTGCAGCAGTGGTGTTCGCTCTCAAGATTTGGAGACATTACTTGTATGGAGATCAGTGCAGAGTGTATACAGATCATCAGAGTCTGAAGTACTTCTTCACTCAGAAGGATCTGAATATGCGACAGCGCAGATGGCTAGAACTGGTCAAAGACTACGATATAGACATCCTCTACCACCCAGGAAAAGCGAGGGTAGCAGATGCACTTAGCAGAAAGTCCAGTGCTACCTTATTATCTCTAGCAGCCATGTCACCACCCCTACAGAAAGAGATCACAGGTTTCGGTCTCGAACTCATAGTCGGACAACTCTCTACTATGACATTAGAGTCTACCTTGCTTGGTGACATCCAGACAGCTCAGGAGTAGGATCCTGAAATTCAGAGGATCAAGCAAGGCTTAGCAGAATCAGAAGGTGGAGAGTTCAGAATATCAAATAGCGGGGTGTTGTATTTTGGTGACAGGCTATGTGTTCCAGATCACGAGGAACTCAAAAAGAAGGTTTTAGATGAGGCTCACAAGACTCCCTATGCGATGCATCCTGGCTCCACCAAAATGTACCAGGACATGAAGAAACGTTTTTGGTGGCCTGGGATGAAGAGAGACATCGCTCGATATGTCAGCACCTGCCTAACCTGTCAGAGGGTTAAGGCAGAACATCAGAGACCAGGGGGAGTTTTGCAGCCCATACAGATACCAGAATGGAAGTGGGAAGACATTTCTATGGATTTTATAGTGGGATTACCCAGAACCACGAATGGTTTTGATACCATCTGGGTAATAGTCGACAGATTGACTAAATCAGCCCACTTCTTAGCTATCAGGATATCCTACTCCATGGAACAGCTAGCTCAGTTGTATCTCAAGGAGATCGTTAGATTACATGGAGTCCCACGAACCATTATTTCAGACAGAGACAGTAGGTTCACATCACACTTCTGGGAGTGTGTACAGTCAGCTTTGGGCACGAAGTTAAAGTTTAGCACAACCTTCCATCCGCAGATAGATGGACAGACGGAGCGAGTCGGTACTCGAGGATATGCTCAGAGCATGTGCCCTAGATTTCAAGGAAGTTGGTGCAAATATCCGAGCCTAGCGAATTTGCATACAACTACCAGGCTACTATCGGGATGGCACCTTATGAGGCTCTCTATGGGTGGAGGTGTAGATCTCAATCTCTGGTATGAGAGTGGTGAATGGAAAGAGCTAGAACTTCAGACAGATCTAGTGGCAGATACCACAGCCGCTACAAAAGATCCGCCAGAGGATAGAGACACCTCAGAGCCGTCAGAAAAGCTGATATTCTGGGCAGACCTTTAGAGTTTTCATTGGGGATTCAGTGTTCCTCGAGTAGCTCCCATGAAGGAGTAATGCGTTTTGGGAAGAAGGGCAAGCTAAGTCCCAGATATGTGGGACCATACCTTATCAGCAGAAGAGTGGGCAAGGTAGCATATGAGCTAGAGCTACCCCAGGAAATGTCACCGTCCACAACGTATTTCATGTCTCTATGCTGAAGAAGCATACCCCGGATGCCACCCAGGTGATTGAGCCCCAGACAGATCCGTGAAGACCTCGGCTATGACAATCGGCCTATTCGGATAATAGATCGAGCGGTTAAGAAATTGCGGAACAAGGAAGTACCATTAGTCAAAGTCATTTGGCACACTCACAGAAGAGGCAACTTGGGAGACGGAAGCTAGTATTATCCAGAATTATTCTAAGTTCAAGGACGAACTTTTTATAAGGTATGGGGGATTGTAACGCCCGAAAAATTCTCAAAACTGCATTATAAATATTCTAGGATTTTTCTGGGATTTTTAGATATTTTTCCGGAATTTTTCGAGTAGCAGAAGCAGCAAAAATAATTAGAACCGCAAAATAGCTTAGGCGGGAATCGAACCCGGAACCCCTCGGATCCGATAACTTTTAGTTAGCCTTAGTAACCGGTGAACCCAGCAGGGCCGTGCTGAAAGAAAGAGGAATCAATTATATTTATATTAGAGTTGGGTTCAATTATCCACTTAATATAAATAGAAGAGTTAGGTTGGGTTTGGTTTATTTTAGAATTTGGTTCGGCAAACTCCTCCCCTCCAAACCCTCACGCCGAACACCCTTCTTCTCTCCTTCTCTCAGTGCCAACCACAAGGAAGACCTAGGGTTCTCTCCCTAGGGCCCCAAGGACATCTTCCGGCGATAACTCCGGCACGAGGACACTCTCCTTCGCGAGGGGAACGCTTAGACGCGAGAAGATCGTCGAGAAGTCGTCTCCACCGGAATTCTAGCGAATAGAATGTTGGTGCGGGAAGCATCCGACGATCGAACCTAAGTTTTGATAATGGCAAAGGATTCAAAGTTAAGGTGCTTTGTTATCTGACAGCTTTTGCTGAGTATTTCAGGAAAGACCTAACTGCGGTTAGGCAAGGTAAAACCCTAGGGGGTGGTAACCCTAGGTCATAGGGGGTGGTAACCCTATGCGGAAAGTCTTGGCAGGTCGATGGCTTCAGGTAAAAGTCCTAGGGGGTGGTAACCCTAGGTGGAAAGTCCTGGTGTCGCGAACCAGGTGAAAGTCTGAACTGGCCGGTGAAGCGGATGTTCAGCAGAAAGTCCAGAAGCATCGAGTGCCGAGCAAAAGTCCAGTCGATCTGGAGGATCGTACTGGCGACAGGTAAATCTCCTGAGTGGAGTAGGTGAGGACGCGTTTCCCGTAGAGGGAACAGTAGGTGTCGGGTCGACCTAGGGTTTCCGGTAGGAAACCTGAAGTCAGACTCAGACAGTCAAGAGACTGTTAAATATTTCAATAGTTATATCATTGTTTTATGCTAACTTTGTGCTACAGGGTATTTTTGGGATTAACATATCTTGCAGGGACCAAAGTACAAAAAAGACCTCGGATGAACAGTGCCGAGGCGCCTTCATGGAGCTTGGAGGCGCCTCGGGTGCGAGCCAGGAAAAGGCCAGCGCAGGAGACTGGAGGCGCCTTGAATGGAGTTCAAGGCGCCTTGGACCGGAGGTTGAAGGCGCCTTGGATAGGCTGAAGGCGCCTTGAACCAGATAGAGTTCGACCAGGTCAGTGCTGATCCACGCGGGTGACTCGGCTCGTTCAAGGCGCCTTGGTGAACAGTATAAGGCGCCTTGAACCCCCTTTATAAGGGGTCTCGACCAGCAGCTTCAAACATCTTCTCCCAAGTGAACTATCTGTTACAAGCTGCCTACGAGACGATCCCGAAGTGTTGCAACGACACCCCGACAACCCGGAGCTTCAGATTTAGTCCTTTGTTGTCGGTATAATCTTTTACTGCTTTGAATTGTAATTAGTTTGTAATAGTTCTTACGAGCTTATAGTTGTTGCCCACGGAAAGCGATCAAGGATCGCGGGCCTTCGAGTAGGAGTCGATCAAGGCTCCGAACGAAGTAAATCCTCCTGTCTCTGTGTGCTTGCTTTCTTATTTTCCGCTGCGTTTTAATTACTCGAGTGTTTTCCGAAAAACGAAATAGCCGCGAGCGCTATTCAGCCCCCCTCTAGCGCGTCTCGATCCAACAATTGGTATCAGAGCGGGGTCGTTTTGAATTGGTGCAACCACCTTTCAAAACAAATTTTTCGCAGTCTTTTATTTTCGGAGTCGAATTAGAATTTAGCCTTATAGCTATATTCTAATTTTTGTTTCCCTCGAATCGACTTTTGCTCGAAGTAGGTGCAACACCACTCGAGTTCGTTTTTATTATTCTTTATTCCAGCACTACTAATCCAAGAATTAGTCTTGGAACATATTCTGTTGTTTTCTTTTGTTACATATTATAAATGGCCCAACAAGAGGGTTTCAGCACTGTACGTCCCCCGCTATTCTCCGGAGAGGATTTTGGCTACTGGAAGGGAAGAATGGAAACGTATCTAAAGATACAATTCGAAACGTGGATGATCATAAAGACAGGACTGAAACTGCCAATCGATGACGACGACAAAACTACACCATGGGAGAAGTGGGACGCTTCTCTAATAAAAAAGGTGGAAGCCGACGCCAAAGCTACCTGCACCCTCCAGTGTGGTCTTACCAAGGAAGAACTCAACAGAGTTGGCCCGTTCTCCTCTGCAAAGGAGCTCTGGGAAAAGCTCATCGAACTCCATGAAGGCACTGACGACACCAAGGTAAGTAAAAGAGATCTTTTGCTTAATAAATTATATAATCTAAAAATGCAGGAAGGCGAAACGGCGAGTTCTCTTCACGCGAGAATACAAGACATCCTTAACTCTCTTCATGGAATTGGCCAAAAGATAGAAAATCGGGACGTAATAAGGTATGCCCTAAACTCGTTTCCAAGGAATACATTGTGGGGATCAATGGTAGATGCCTACAAAGTTTCCAAGGATTTATCTTCTTTAAAACTAGATGAACTTTTTAGTGAATTTGAACTTCATGAGCAGACTAATGCACAGCCAACCGAGAAAGGTATTGCGTTGGTTGCAGGTACAAGCCGAACCCGGGAACCGAGACCACGACAGAGAACCGAACCAGCATCAGAAGCTGAACCAGATTCTGACGATGAAGAAGGTGACATTACAACCGAGCTGGTAAACCTCGTGAAGAAGCTCTACAAGACGAAAGGATTCGACAAAAGAGATCTAAAGAAGGCAGTAAAATCAAAGGAAGGCCCACAAAATACAAAGATGAAGTTTGAAGTTACATGCTACGGGTGTAACCAAAAAGGGCACATCAAATCCAACTGCCCTAACCTGAAGGAGGTCAAAAAGCAAAGAAGGAAAAAGGTCCTTAAGGCAACATGGGACGAATCTTCATCGGAGGACGACGACGACGAGCTCGAACAAATGAGTCTACTCGCATTAATGGCCCGGGACCAAGTCGTTGAAAATGGATGGAGAGCGAGTCTGAGGCAGAGTCCGAGCAAAGCCACGGATCCGTATCCGTTTCCGAAGGACCAGACCCCGCTGTAAGTATCTCCCGGTTGAACATTTTAGTTAGCTATTTATTGCGCAAATTAGCTAAGTCAAACCTGAAAGTTAAGTCACTTCTAAAGGAAGTAAGTGTCCTTAAAGAAGTGGCTGACACCAAACCCTCACCTGACCAGAGTCAGACTGAATTTCTAACTCAAGTTCAAAAACTTGAGGAAGAAAATTCAACTCTAAGAAATCAGGTTAAAGATTTAGAAAATACCTTAGAACGGTTTACTTTGGGCTCCAAGAATTTGGACTTGATTCTTGGGACACAAAGAGCCGTCTACAATAGAACTGGGCTGGGATACAAAAGTAAATATAGATCTTATTTATCATTAATAAACAAACAAAGTAGTAAATCAGTCCAAGCATGGGTCTCCAAGTCTAACTTGGTCAATCAAGTTGGACTTGGCCAATACTGGGTTCCGAAGGATCAAATATACTACCTCGATAGACTATATCGAGGCCATGATCCAGGGGGAGCAAAAAGAAAAACAATCCTAAAAATTTAAAATTCTAAATTCAAAATTAAAATTAAAATTCAAAATTCGAAATTGAAATTAAAATTCAAAATTTAAAATTAAATTCAAAATTCAAAATTAAAATCAAAATTCAAAATTTGAAATTGAAATTAAAATTAATTTCAAAATTTAAAATTAAATTCAAGACTTGAAATTAAAACTCAAAATAAAGATGGAGGATCCAAACTAGCTGGCACCTCCAACTGAACTACCCGACAGGGTAACTGAACCTAATTTACCCGAAATGGGTAAAACAAGAGTAGATTACCCGGCAGGGTAATTAAGGATAGTTTAAAAAGGGCTGAGTTTAACTTTAACCACAGTACCGGTGAAGTTTTTGGATGATAGTACGTTAGGGAAACTTGGGCATCGCATGTCTAGGAAGATATGGCTTCGACCTGGTGCATTTGGCCAAGTGGAACTGACCGAAGCTACCCTTAAATGGATCCTAACTAGTTTGACCAGGGTTTAGTATTAAGTTTAATGGGTATGACTATTTGGAAAACCTCGAAGGCATGGTTACTTTAATGAGTTCCTTGTGACTCACCATAGCCCAGAAGTTTATCCAAAGAATACTTACTTGTTGAACCCAAAGCTAAACCTGAATCTAACACAAAGTTAACCCAAACCTTAAAATTGAATTATAATTCATCTCACAACAATTATAGGATTCCCTGATTGAAAATTTAGATCGGGTGAGATGACTAAGAAATTAAAACTAAAATCTTTTAAAACTTAATTTCAAAATCATTTCAAAAATCTTTTAAAACTTAATTTCAAAATCATTTCAAAAATCTTGTAAAACTAATTTCAAAATCATTTCAAAAATCTTTTAAAAACTTAATTTCAAAATCATTTTAAAATCTTTTAATACTTAATTTCAAAATCATTTCAAAAATCTTTTAAAACTTAAATTCAAAATCATTTCAAAGATCTTTTAAAACTAAATTCAAAATCATTTCAAAAATCTTGTAACACTAATTTCAAAATCATTTCAAAAATCTTTTAAAACTAATTTCAAAATCATTTCAAAGATCTTTTAAAAACTAATTTCAAAATCATTTCAAAAATCTTTAAAAACTAATTTCAAAATCATTTCAAAATTATTTTAAAAACTTAAATTTCAAAATTATCTTAACACTCAATTTCAAAATTATTTTTTCAAAACTCAATCTCAAAATTATTTATTTCAAAATTATTTTAAACTCAATTTGAAAATTCCTTAAAATTTTTTTTTCAAAATTAATTAACTTTAAAATTACTTTTAAAACCTCTTCAAAATTATTTTTAAAAAAAAAAATCGCGTGGAGCTTATCGGAGGCGCCTCCCATCAAAAGGAGGCGCCCTAGCAAGCAGCGGGAAAATTCCCGCCGCTTCGTCTTAAGGCGCCTCGGATCAACCCAAGGCGCCTTAAACTTTGTTTTAAGGCGCCTTCAACACTTTATATCAAAACGAACAGAAGCTTTTCTGTTCGTTTTCTGCCGACGCCGAGCACGCGATACTCGTGCATTTTCTTCCCAACTAAGGCACCTTCAACCGGTTCTTCCCCTCTCTACACCCTACAATGCCTCCTAGGTAAACCCTAAACTCTTCCCAATCAAATTTTACATAATTTTTGGGTTTATTTTTGCCAATTTTTGTGATAAATCACTGAAAATAGGAAACGACGTCAAATAGATCCCGATACAGCTAGACTTCCATCAGCAGACCTCAGATTCCCTACTATCCATCTTAGGGATACCTTTTCTAGTTACACTTTTGATCCTATCAAGCCTAGATACCTAAATAGGCCCTTCTTTACCCAGTTTTGCTTGCCATCAGTCCAGATGATAGAGCACTATCAGCTGGACACACTGGTTTACTGCACTGATGCAGTAAATCAGGAGTTATGTGTACAGTTCTATCACAACCTTGAGAGGGTTGATGATAGTACGTACTCCACCAGAGTTGCTGGCGCTGACATTCAGCTTACCCCCACTTTATTACGTACCACCCTAGGACTTAGGCCCTCAGAGTGCACTTTCCTATGTTATCCCAGTAGGGAATTACCATTTGGCGATCCCTACTCCCATATTACGTTAGATACTATCTATACGTATTTCTTCGGGGAGGAGAGACCTCTTGGCCTGACTGAGTTCAGATCAGTCTCTCTTCGGATTCAGGACTATGTGATGTATAGGGTCCTGACTGCATGTATTTTGCCGATCTCATCTCGGGATGTCCCGAAGATGCGGTCCTCACATTCATTCTTCTTGTACGCCCTGTGTCATCGATTAGATATCAAAATCGCCTTGCATATGTTCCAGAACATCATTGGTGCATCTGGGACAGTCACTTCCCGCATAGTACACATGCCCTATTGTCATATTTTGACTCGACTCTTTTCGACCATAGAGGGCATAGATGTGACCAGAGGGACAGTCATCCCTCTAACTATTTACGATGAGCTAGGGTCTCGTAGTTGTAGACTAGCCCATGCTGAGGTCACTGCTGATGGAGTTCTAGCCTGGACAGGGCGACCACAGCCAGCCGCTGCCCCTATCGCTCCAGAGGCCGAGGATATACCGGGCGAGGGAGAGGAGTGGGCCGACTTCTTAGCCGAGGATTTGTTTGCGGATCCTTCCTCCTCTGCCGGACCTTCCACATCAGCCGGGCCCTCGACCTCGGCATCACTCTCTGTCGAGGATAGACTTGCTAGACTCGAGGTCGAGTCCATTCAGACACGACGGATAGTTCTCACCCTTCGATCCGAGATGGCTGCCGGGTTTACCTCCCTCCGAGATGAGATACGACGTCTGGGTCAGCCAGCACTTGCGCAGCCCCATGCGCCACCTCCCGTTGATGCTCCGCCAGCTGATACTCCTCGAGTCGATGATCCTACTCTTTGATTCGACTATTTTATGCATTGTATTAAGGACTTTTGACTATGAAACTAACACTTCACTGTGTATCTGTCTTGTTAGACCTTCTTGATGTGATATCCACTTATTTGCATGCTCCCAGTCAACAGTGTACTTAGTTTCATATGATCTAGAGGTTACTAATCTTTTAAAATTTCTAGGAAAATACTTATTTCAAAATTCCAATTTCTTAGAATTTTCAAAAATTCGGATTACGCCTAGGTTTCCCCCTAGAAATCATGTTCCTCTAGCTTTAAGCCAGAGCATCTCACAGACACCTAGGTCTACCTTGCGTGTGTTTTGAAAAACTTAGAAAGGCGTGAGATGCATAGGGTATTACCTGGACTCAAGAATGCTTATATCTGTACATCAATATGAGTCTGGGCGTTAAATATGCAATAAACATTAATCAAGTTAAGTTCTCCAGCTCTAGTCAAGTCTACCTGGATCAAAATAACTCAACTTGACTAACCATGTGAAAGCTACTGCCCTCTAGGCAATCAGCAAGTAGCTAAAGGTTAGACAATTGGAAAAAGTGTGTTTCAATTTTTTTAAACATGATTGTACTTTAAAGGTTCTAATCAAATTACTTTACCTGATTATTTCAAAGCTCTGATACTTAATCAAATTAAATTCAGTAATTTAATTTGGCTCATGCTTGGACTAGAAAACAAACTACTGCCACTCCCTGTGTCCTAAAACTAAATATTTTTAATATCAAAGTTTCTTCAAAATGCATATTCAAAACTTAATTACAGTTTTTCAAAACTTGTCCATGTAATTGAGTATTCAAATATTTTCAAATCTAGTCAACTTTTTATAACGTTTTAAAGTTTTCAAGTAACCTCATATTTTATAACTTCTAAGCAAATCCCTTTATTGAAAATTCAAATACTCATATTTTCAAACTTAGTTAATTTTAAGACTATTTTAACTAGACTTAGTTAGATTGTACTCTAAACTTAGCTATTTGGCAAAATATTTTTCTCAATACAAATCATTTCGAAGCTAAATATATAGCTATGTATTTTCAAATTTGGCAATCTAAGAAGAAAATTTATTGTTATCCCTCTGTGAAAATTTTCCTTCAGAAAAATACAAATCTACTTTCAAACTGGTTTATTTTTGATATATGGCAAAGGGGGAGAGTAGGTAAATTAAAGTTAAAGGAAAATTCAAAGTATTTAATAAAAGGAGGGCTTTTATTAACGGGGAGTCTAATATTACCAAGTTAAAAGTTTCCAGCTTAACTGTTATTGCATTTGAAGTTTATTTACTTAAGCATGGTTAACTTTATGCATATGTTGTTTTCTTAACTTGGTTGTTGGTGCGGGAAGCATCCGACGATCGAACCTAAGTTTTGATAATGGCAAAGGATTCAAAGTTAAGGTGTTGTTATCTGCCTGCTTGAGTGTTTAGAAAGTCCTAACTGCGGTTAGGCAGGTAAAACCCTAGGGGTGGTAACCCTAGGTCATAGGGGGTGGTAACCCTATGCGGAAAGTCTTGGCAGGTCGATGGCTTCAGGCAAAAGTCCTAGGGGGTGGTAACCCTAGGTGGAAAGTCCTGGTGTCGCGAACCAGGTGAAAGTCTGAACAGGCCGGTGAAGCGGATGTTCAGCAGAAAGTCCGTAAGCATCGAGTGCCGAGGCAGTCGATCCGGAGGATCGGACTGGCATCAAGTAATCTTCCGAGTGGAGTAGGTGAGGACGCTCCCGTAGAGGGAACAAGAGGCGTGTCAACCTAGGGTTTGTGAGGAAACCAAGTCGACTTTACCAAGAGATCTAAATATTTCAATAGTTATATCATTGTTTTGTGCTAACTTTGTCTTGCAGGTATTTTTGGGATTAACATATCTTGCAGGGACCAAAGTACAAAGATGAAGACCCGAGGCGCCTTCATGGAGCTTGAGGCGCCTCGGGTGAAAAAGCGAGGCAGACTTGAGGCGCCTTGAATGGAGTTCAAGGCGCCTTGACCGAGGTTGAAGGCGCCTTGGATAGGCTGGCCGCCTTACAGAGATAGAGTTCGACCAGTTTGGTCCTGATCTCCGCGGGTGACTCGGCTCGTTCAAGGCGCCTTGGTGAACAGTATAAGGCGCCTTGAACCCCCTTTATAAGGGGTCTCGACCAGCAGCTTCAAACATCTTCTCCCAAGTGAACTATCTGCTACAAGCTGCCTACGAGACGATCCCGAAGTGTTGCAACGACACCCCGACAACCCGGAGCTTCAGATTTAGTCCTTTGTTGTCGGTATAATCTTTTACTACTTTGAATTGTAATTAGTTTGTAATAGTTCTTACGAGCTTATAGTTGTTGCCCACGGAAAGCGATCAAGGATCGCGGGCCTTCGAGTAGGAGTCGATCAAGGCTCCGAACGAAGTAAATCCTCCTGTCTCTGTGTGCTTGCTATCTTATTTTCCGCTGTGTTTTAATTACTCGAGTGTTTTCCGAAAAACGAAATAGCCGCGAGCGCTATTCACCCCCCTCTAGCGCGTCTCGATCCAACATAGAATTGTAAGGAAATTAGCGTACGAGGTAAGAAACCCCTCACCTACAGTATAAGTAGCTCCGTTTGGGTTTTCTACGCATTAGTTTAGCTATATGCAGATTTTTATCGACGCATAGCGTGAAATTGATCCTCCTCGCAGGTTTAGGGATTTAGTGAGCACTTCTAGATGGGCCGGACACGTAATCCCTCTTCAGTGGGGGTTTCTAGACGTTGTCGGGTGCCTAGAAGTGGTCTCCCTAATAGAGAGGAGAGTTGGGGCACACCAAGTGTTCGATAAAATAGCTTGTTAAGTAAAAATGCAAACTAGGCATTTTAACAGCTCAGTTGAATGCATTAGAAGCATCTAAATCAGTAAATCAGTTTATTCTAGCTTATATGGGACTACGGTCCAATGGGTGGGCTCCCACAGTCGCCTCTGCGTTCAGACAACCTAGCTCTAGGTCCAGATAACCTAGAAATAGCAATTTAGAACAGTTTAGCTATATTCAGTATTTTACCTTTCAGTTGACACTGTACCGAATTAGATATCCATTGGGTTGGACTCCCACAGTCGTCCCTAGGTTCAGATAACCTAGTAAACCCTACCAAATTCGGGACTTGCAAACCTGGATTTGGTTAGGGATGCGCGCACAGTAAGTACAGTTGCCGGGCCCAACAGCACATGATTATTATTTTGATCTACTATGCTATTAGTTTTCAAAACTCATAAAATCAGTTATGTTAGTTGAGTTTGATTTCAGCTTCAGTTATCTTAGTTCTCTATTATTGTTCTATGTGATTAGCCTGCTATACCATGCTTCAGCTTACATGTTCAATTATTTCAGTTTATGCTTGCAACCAGAGTATGCCATGCCAGTACATGATTTCAAATAGTATTCTTTAAAAGCATGTTTGCATCGTTGCATGTTTTAGTGAGGTAGTTGGTTTCTTACTAAGCTTTAAGCTTACAGATTCTAGTTTCCTTATACTACAGATAAAGGTAAAGGGAAAATGGACTAGCAGAGGAAGCTGGAGTTCAATGCAAAGATGGTGTGTGTGGCAGGAACTGGAATAAAAGATCCTCAGGGGTTTTAGCAAGCCTAAATAGTTGAATTCTTAGTATTTCTTCTTTCATGCATTTTTAGACCTTAGAATGTTTAAACCATGGGAGATTTATTTAGTTTGTTAGTAATTATGTTAGAATGCTGGTTAATAGTTGCTAGAATATATTCCAATTGATTTTAGAATTATTGTGTGAGGTTTTGGCATGCCAGAGTGCTGAAATCAGAGTTTCAGGGTGAGATCAGAACCCAGATCGGTCTGCAGACCGATCAGAGTCGAGTTGTGCCATTGGATCGGTCAGCTGACCGATCCATGCACGAACAGAGAGTTTATGGATCGGTCAGCCGACCGATCCATGTGCGAACAGAGAGCACAGACACTCACTGATCGGTCAGCCGACCGATCAGTGAGCCACTGGATCGGTCTACCGACCGATCAGTGTGCTCCTGGATCGGTCGGTAGACCGATCCAGCCACATCCATAAGCGAGATAGCTTGTGGATCGGTCAGCCGACCGGTCCAGAGTGTTTCTCCGTGCCAGTATCAAGCTGGATCGATCACTGGATCGATCCGACAGCCCAATCGATTCATGGATCGATTGAAATGCCTGATTACAGCTAGCAGGACATCCGAGAGGCATAGATTACCTTCCCTAGCATGTGTACAACTCCTAGGTACACCTAGAATATTAAGTTCTGATTTTACAGTAATCAGTTTAGTAAAGTTTTAATCAATCCAGATTTCCGCAATAGTAATTTAGCACAGCATTACGTAACGATCGGCCTCGCAGCCTAGTCAGTAGGAGGCGGGTCGTTACAATCAGATACTAAGTAGGAGGAAGTTCAAATAGGTCAGCTGGACCATATGTTTAGTAAGTAAGGTCAGAATCTAGAGAAAAGAATGTCTTGTGAAAAGGAAAATGACAAGGATGAGTCCTCATTATGGGGCCAACCTTAACCGTTGATCCATGTGAAGAAACCAGTGAAGGTTTTTAAGTCGAGATCAGATAGTTCTAATTGTCAGACTCATTCATGCATAAGCATATTATCTGTTATCTAACTCTGTTTTACATAATCATTATTATTACTATGCTAACTTTATTTTATAGAAAAGCAAAGGTCTAGGTTGACCGAAAGGTTTAGTAGACCAAACATGGTGGTTCAGTCGACCGATCTCGATAGATAGGTGCAGATAAAATTGAGATCCAACAAAGAAGGAAGTAAATATTTCTTAGAATGTATGCTAAAATTCTAGCTTTTTGTGTAAACATTTATTATGAAATAAGAATCACATTGGTCAAATATCTACATTTATATGCTAAATGTAGTTGTTAATTTAATTTATATTGAAGATAACATGGTGTGTGGTGTCATACAGAAGATCATGTTATCAGTTCCTTATAAATTATAAAAAGTTGCTCACAACCAAGATGGAATGGGACAAACCATTGGAATGATTGTAGCGTAATTTGGTATTAGTTTATCTTGACTACAAAATTACACTAGTACACTCGGAGTGTATTGAGCAGGACCATTTGAGGTTGTTCTTTTTATACTGACTGTAGAAAAGAACAGGACCTCTGTTATTATGGAAGTGCGTACTCTTAATCATGATATAATAATAAGCACATATACATAATATTTATTTCTTTAATTTATCAAAGGGTGAGATTTAGTTCATTAAATCAATAGGCCTGATAAGTTGGGAAATGATATTATTTATATGATGTGTTGTTGATTATAGAATGAAACTGTGTCCTACTGATCTAGGTTGGTAATGTCCCCTTGAGGAGCTCATAAGGATTGTCATGTAAACCCTGCAGGTGGACTTAGTCCGACATGACAATAAGGTTTGAGTGGTACTACTCTTGGAGCTAAATATTAATTAAGTGAGTTGTCAGTAACTCATTTAATTAGTGGACATTCGATATCTTAAACACAGGGAGACTAACACACTCATGATAAGAAGGAGCCTATATTGTAATATGAGATTGATGCAGTAGTGCAATAATAACTCTTTAGTAGTATGAGTTATTATTGATGAACTTGAGTTGAGTGTTCGGGGTGAACACGGGAAGCTCAAGCTCATCGGGAGACCAAAACCAATTCCTCCTCTCGGTCCCTGTTGTAGCCTCTTATTTATAAGGCCTTATATCTATCCAAAGCCCAGCTTCTTAACCAAGCTTAGGGGCCGGCCACATCCTTGCTTGGAGCCCAAGCAAGGGGCCGACCAAGCCAAGCTTGGAGCTCAAGCTAGGGCCGACCAAGCCTTGCTTGGTGTCCAAGCAAGGGGCCGACCATATTAGAAGAGAAAAGGAATTTTTATTTAAAATAAAATTTTGATGCTATCCACATGGTATTTTAAAAAAGAGTTTTAAATTTTAAAATATTTCCTTTTATAGCTTACTATAAAGGTTAAAAAGAGATATTTGAAATATTTCCTTATTTGTAGTTATCTATAATGTTTAAAAGAAAGATTTTAATTTTTGATAAAACTTTTTTTTTTATAATCATGATTTCAAAGGAGTTTTATTTTAAAACTTTTCTTTTATAGATATCCACAAAAAGATTTAAAAGAGAAGATTTTAATTTTATAAAACATGCCTTTTATAGCTATCCACAAAAGGGATTTTAAAAGAGAGATTTTAATTTTTGTTTAAAATCTTTCCTTGTGTGGACATGATGTGGCCGACCATGTAAAGGAATAAAAGGAAGTTTTAATTTTTATTTTAAAACTTTCCTTTTTTGGATTCACCAAGGATTATAAAAGAAAGGGAGAGGGTGCCTCATAGAGAACAACCTAAGCCTTGTATCCTCTCTATTGTGGCCGAAACTCCTCTCTTCTCTTCACTTGGTGGCCGGTCCTCTTCTTTCTCTCTTCTCCTTTTGTTTTCTCTCTTGGAGGCCGACGGCATCAAGCTTGGTTTTCTCTTGGTGGCTGGTTGCTTAAAGGAGAAGAAGAAGAGAAGGAAGCTCTCTTGTCTAGCATCCCTTGGAGGTTAGTTGGTGGCCGAAACTTGGAAGCAAAGGAAGAAGCTTGGGTGGGTTTCATCTTGGTAGATCGTCACCCACACGACGTCCAAGAGAAGGAGAGGAATACAACAGAAGATCAAGAGGTCTATAAGCTACAAAAAGGTATAACTAGTTATTTGTTTTTGCATCATAACTAGTTCATCGTTTTGTATAGATCTTGAAAAACCAAACACAAGAGGCTATCGGTTTTAGGTTATCATTTTGTTATCGATTTTATTTTTCGATTTCATGTTTCGATATTATGTTTCTATTGAGGTCTCTGTAGTTAAACCTAGTTTATTGTAAGAAGTTAAACATCATTTTTCTTTGAAAGGCTTTATCTAGGAAGTGGTGGATGATCCCATACCCAAGAAGGCTAGTGCCTCGCCATGTTTAACTTAGAAGCAGATCTTTGAAATAGATATTTAATTAACTTTTGTAATATGATTTAACTTATGAAGAATACATCGGTTAAACTTGGAGTAAAAATGTTAAGTATTGTTTCCAATCCAAGTTTAACTTCTGAAGGACAATTTGGATTAATAATGTTAAGCATCGTTTGCAATCCAAATTTAACTTCAGTAGAGCACATGGGTAGCTAGGATAGTTCTATGCTTGTACAAATTTTTGTACAGGGGAACTAGAACGATATTCCGAGTAGCAACCAACAATATTTAGTTGATTGATCATGAGGATAAGCCCATCAAACAAATATAGAAAATGAAGAATGGATATGATCAGATCAAATAGTAAGGGAAACTCTATGGGGCCAATCGACTGAACAGAGTTCAGTTGATTAGAAAAGCAGATTTTCTAGGATCGATAAGATCAAATTGGAGCAATCAAGGAAAGAAGTGGGAATAGTCGCCTGATAGAGGTTCAATCAATTGGAAGATTTCAATCTACTAATCAGTTTCTAGTTGACCGGATGAAGCCTATAAAAGAAGTCTTAACATCTGAGATTTATATTCATTCCTCTCATTCAAAGCTTCAAATCCATTGTTTTGCTATGTGATTAAGCTTCGCCCATCTGTGCTTCATCAACAACCAACAATCTACGCTAAATTGTGATTACTAAGTTGTTGGTAACTTTATTTTGTGCATATTTCATTTCTAGAGAGTAACAACTTATGTCATTCTCTATACCATTTGTATGAGGCTTTCTTTGCCTCTAAGAGATTCTTAAAAGGAGAAGAATAATGGATTGCCCAGTCAAATCAATCCAAAAGATCGTGGGCCTTGGAGTAGTAGTTGTTAGACTACGAACCAAGTGACTGACCATGTCTTTGTGTTTTATATTTTTGCTGCATCTCTACTTTTGTTTTGTTTTAAAAGAAAATAAAATTTTCAAACGAGCGATATGTTGGTTAGTCCTAGGAAAATGTACCGGTTCCACTGTATAAAATTTTTTTCGTACAAGTGTCGAACCTTTCCTTAAATAACCTATTGTGTTCTTTAGAAGTTAAATTAGGAATCGGAGACGGAACTTAACATCATTGATTCCAAATTTAACTTATCTGTTCTTAATGGTTTAGATTTGAATCGCAAGCGGAACTTAACACTATTGATTCAAATCCACCTATGTTATTAATTTCATTAAATATTAATTTCCAAAATTAGCTTCTAGGACTGCATGACGAGGCACATGACCTTCTTGGATATGGGAGCAACCACCACTGCCTAGACAAAGCATTTTAAGGAAAGCTAATATTTAATTTCCTTAAATAACTCTAGGTTTAACCAAAAAGAACAATCGAATCACAAATTCGAAAAATAAAACAAAAGAAACACAAATTCGAAACAAATCCGAAAACTCTAGAATCATATGCCTCTTGTGTTTGGTATTTCCAAAAATAACTATACAAAGAAAACTAGTATGATGCGGAAAACAATTACTAGGTATACCTTTCTTTGTAAGCAAATAACCTCTTGATCTTCTACCGTATTCCTCTTCTAACTTTGGACGTTGTGTGAGCAACAATCTTCCGAGATGAGAACCATCAAGCACCTTCTTCTTCCTTCTAGGTTTCGGCCACCAAGAGTCCTTCTTGATGGATAGGTTCGGCCACCACCAATGCTCCAAGGGATGCTAGAGAATAGGCTTCCTTTCTCTCCTTCTTCTCCTTGCTTGATCCGGCCACCAAGAGAATTCCACCAATAAAGAAGTTTCGACCACAATAAGGAGAGGAGAGAAAAAGAAGAGGCCGGCCACACCACCAAGGAAGAGAGGGAGGAAGAAAAAGAATAGAGTCGTTCGCCATGAATACACCTCTATCCCCTCTTTTATAATCCTTGATCTTGGCAAATAAGGAAATTTTAATAAAAACTTCCTTAATTCTATTGCCATGAAAAAGAAAATTTATTTTAATTAAAAAACAATTCCCTTTTCATTATTATAATGGCCGACCACAACCAAATCTCCAAGCAAATAAAATTTTAAACACAAATTAAAACTTCCTTATTTGCTTCAGGAAATTTTATAAAAAATTTTTCCAATAATTTTTCCCTTCATGGTGGTTTATAAAAAGGAATTTTTATAAATTAAAATCTTTCTTTTAAACATGTGGATAAAAAGAAAGTTATCTCTAAAAATTAAAATCTCTTTCAATCTATAAATAAGGAAAGATATCAAATCTTTTCTTAATCTTTTGTAAAATCTTTATAAAAGAAATATTTAATTTTTAAACTCTCTTTTAAATCATGAACATGGTTAAAAAAGGAAAGTTTTCTCAAAATTAAAATCCACCTTTTGATCTACAAATAAGGAAAGATTTCAAATCTTTTCTTAATCCTTTGTAGAAAGCTATAAAAGGAAAGATTTAAATTTTAAACTCTTTTAAAACCATGGAATCCACATAAGAAAAAATTTATAAATAGAACCCTTTTAATGTGATGTGGCCGGCCACATCATGCTTGGACTCCAAGCATTGGCCGACCACCAACTTGGCTCAACTTTTGGGTCTTGGCCGGCCCTAGCTTGGGTTCCAAGCTAGCTTGGCCGACCACCAAAAAGTGGGTAAGAAGGTGGGTATGTGGTGGGTATAAATCTCTATATACAAGAGGCTACGATAGGGACCGAGAGGAGGAATTGATTTTAGTCTCCCGATGAAATTAAGCTTCCCGTGTTCGCCCCGAACACACAACTTAATTTCATCAATAATAATTCATTTCACTAAAGAACTATTATTGAACTACCGCACCAATCCCAAATTACATTTTGGGCTCCTTCTTATTATGAGTGTGTTAGTCTCCCTGTGTTTAAGATGTCAAATGACCACTAATTAAATGAGTTATTGACAACTCACTTAATTAATATCTTAGTCCAAGAGTAGTACCACTCAACCTTATCGTCATGTCGGACTAAGTCCACCTGCAGGGTTTAACATGACAATCCTTATGAGCTCCTCTTGGGGTCATTCTCAACCTAAATTACTAGGACACAGTTTCCTTCTATAATCAACAACACACACTATAAGTAATATTATTTCCCAACTTATCGGGGTTATTGATTTATCGAACTAAATCTCACCCATTGATAAATTAAAGAAATAAATATCAAATATATGTGCTTGTTATTATATTAGGATTAAGAGCACACACTTCCATAATAACTGAGGTCTTTGTTCTTTTATAAAGTCAGTATAAAAAGAAACGACCTCTAATGGCCATACTCAATATACTCTAAGTGTACTAGTGTAATTATATAATTAAGATAAACTAATACCTAATTACACTACGACCTTCCAATGGTTTGTTCCTTTCCATCTTGGTCGTGAGCTACTGTTTATAATTTATAAGGTACTGATAACATGATCCTCTGTGTGTGACTCCACACACCATGTTATCTTCAATATAAATTAATTGAACAAACTACATTTATCATAAATGTAGACATTTGACCAATTTGATTCTTATTTCTAGATAAATGTTTATACCAAAAGCTAGACTTTTAGTATACATCCTAACACGATATTCACCCCCCCTCCCCCCCAATCAATCACACTTTATGATCCACTAGCTGTCGTGATCATCCAACAGTCAACTGCTATAACCATCAATCAATAGCTTAGGTCAAATTCAAATGTTACTCTTCCCAATGACTTCATTTAGATTAGCACCAAGGATATCAGTTGATTATTATACATATAACAGTCAATTGTTGTATCAACACTCAAGTTTTAGACATTCTATTTACTCCAATAGTATCATTAGTCAATTGATCATCTCCATAAATTGACTGATAATGATAAATTGAATTCCCAACTCGACCCAAAAACTTGTTTGCTGCAACAATGTTATTATTCTATTACTTATATCAAACAGTTGACTGATATACAACAAACCTCCTCAAATCAAGGTTTAGGGGCTCATTAGTCAATTACTAGTACATAACAATCGATTGTTACTTCTATTTCATCCTTACCAAGGTTGAATTTCACTTTACCAATTATTCGGTTGAGCTCAACCTACCAAGACTTATTTTATCTAACATCTAATCAATCTTGACTTGTCAGGTTTGCCTAACATCCAATCAATCTTGACCTACCTGGACTTCATCGTTGTTTAGTATCTGGTTATTTAGTATCTAGTCAACTTTATGTTGAAACTCCAAGGTTGTTTTTGGTGTGATCAACCAAGTTAGGTTAGGTCCTGTTTTGGTTTAATCCCTGTGTCTAAGTGTGCAGGAACTTAGAAGCACAGGAAGTTGAGCGGAACACGCTGTTAGCGAGAAGGATAACACGGGAGAGAGTCGACGGACTTGGTGCGTCTGAGGGATGAGATGCTACGGAAGAGTACACCGGTGGACGAGAAGGACGTGCGCAACATTCGAGGGATGAGAAGTCGGAGTGGAGGCCTACTTGAAAAGAAGGCCAAAATTGGATTCGGGTGAGACTTATTTCGGTTGGCCGAAATCACCTAAGTGATCAGAGTAGCGGAAGAGCTAGTGTGGAGTTATGGAGCTGCTAGAGGCGCCTTTAACAGGAGTTGAAGGCGCCTTTAATAGGAGTTGAAGGCGCCTTTAACAGGAGTTGAAGGCGCCTCCATGATCTTCAGGCAAAAGGTGCCTTCAACCAGCCATGGTAGGCGCCTTCGACCAGGTTGAAATGAGCCATTGGCCGTGGATAAAGTTTTATCCACGAGCGCCTCGCTGGAGGCACCTTCCAGCCCTATAGAAGGCACCTTCAGCCTACAGATAAGATTTCCCAAGGGCTATAAAAAGACCTCCAGACCTAGGAAAAATATTACAACTTGTGTAGTTATTTCCTAGCAAAAGTCTGAGCTATTAACGAGTGTAAGAGGCTTCTCCGCCTTCACCGAAGGAGACTTTTTAAGAGCTTTCATTTGACTTGGATTAACAACCACCTAGGTTATAACTAAGTAAATTCGGGTGCCTCTTTTTTTTAGTTTCTTATTGTTTAATTTTATTTACTATTGTTGCAAACCAGAGTTGAAAGATTGAGAAGGTGTTTATATTTTCTATTATAGGAAGCTTAACCCTCTCCAGCCAGCCCGACAAGTCTAATAAGTGGTATCAGAGCCAGGACGCTTTAGGAGGGCTAACCGTCAAACAAAGCACACGAGATGGCCGTGTTGGTTGCTACACCTGGATTCCGTTCTAGTTCCCCTGTACAAAAATTTGTACAAGTATAGAACTATCCTAGCTACCCATTGCTCTACTGAAGTTAAATTTGGATTGCAAACGATGCTTAACATTATTAATCCAAATTGTCCTTCAGAAGTTAAATTTGGATTGGAAACGATACTTAACATTTTTACTCCAAGTTTAACCGATGTGATCTTCCTAAGTTAAACCATATTACAGAAGTTGATCAAATATCTATTTCAAATATTGACTTCCAGATTAAACATGGTGAGTCACTAGGCCTTCTTGGTTATGGAATCATCCATCACTTCCTAGACAAAGCCTTTCAAAGAAATTGGATATTTAACTTCTTACAGTAACCCTAGGTTTAACTACAGAGACCAAAATAGAAACACAAAATCGAAACGTAAAATCGAAATACAAAATCAATAGCATGAAATCGAAACATAAAATCGCTAGTCTCTTGTTTTGATGTTTTACAATCCATGCAAAGAAAACTAACTAATTAATTCGAAGCGGAAACCATTAATTAGTTATACCTTTCTTTGTAGCTAAAAGACCTCTTGATCTTCTATTGTATTTCTCTCCTTCTCTTGGACGTCATGTGAGCAACGATCTACCAAGATAACTCCACCCGAACCACTTCTTTGCCTCCAAGAAAATCGAGCCACCAAGGGATGCCAAAATAGGAAATTCCCTTCTCTTCTTTTTCCTCTCCAAGCAACCGACCACAAGAAGATGCCAACTTGATGTGCCGCCGGCCCTTAGGAAGCAAAAGAGAAAGGAAGAAAAGAGAGAAAATCCAGCCACCAACCACCAAGGGATGCTAGGATACAACGCCTCCTTCTTTTCTTCTTCTTCTCTATACAACCGACCACCAAGGATGAGGTTCTCTCTTTAATGCCGCTGGCCACAAAGAAAAGGGAAGGGAGAAGAGGATGGCCTAACACACCAAGGAAAAGAGAGGAGCTAAGAGAGATCAATTCAATAACCATAAGGCAACCTCTACCTCTCTTTTATAATTCTTGGTTATGACAAAAAAGGAAATTTTAATAACAATTAAAATCTCTATCTTTTAAATTTCCTATTGTACATGGCAACAAAAAGAAAGTTTAAAATTAATCTCTCTCTTTTAAAACATGTAGACAATTACAAAAAGAAAAAATTAATTAAAACTTCTCTTTTTTAAATCATGGTTAAAAAAAGGAAAGTTTTATCAAAAATTAAAATATCTCTTTTAAACATTATAGATAACTATAAATAAGGAAAGATTTTAACTAAATTAAAATCTCTCTTTATTCTTTTGTAGATAGCTATAAAAGGAAAGATTTTAAAATTTTAAAACTCTCTTTTAAAACCATGAGGATGACTATAAAAGGAAAATTAAAATCTTTCTTTAACAATTGTAGATAACTATAAAAAGGAAAGATTTTAATAAAATAAAATCTCTCTTTTAACCATTATAGATAACTACAAATAAGGAAAGATTTTAACAAAATAAAATCTCTCTTTTAACCATTGTAGATAACTACAAAGAAGCAAAGATTTAAACAAAATTTTGTTTTAAAAACAAAACTTCCTTTTCCTTTTCTAGTGGCCAACCCCTAGCTTGAGCACCAAGCTTGGCCAACCACCTCTTGGCTTCCAAGCCCATGCTGGCTGGCCCCCTTGCACCAAGCAAGGATGTGGCCGACCCATTACTTGGGTAAGAAGTGTACTTTATGGATATAAGGATTTATAGAGGCTACAACAAGGATCGAGAGGAGAAATTGGTTTTGCTCTCCCGATGAGCTTGAGCTTCCTGTGTTCGCTCCGAATACCCAACTCAAGTTCATCAATAATAACTCATACCACTAAAGAGTTATTATTGAACTACCGCAATAATCCTAAATTATATTATGGGTTCCTTCTTATTATGAGTGCATTAATCTCCCTGTGTTTAAGATATCGAATGTCCACTAATTAAATGAGTTACTGACAACTTAATTAATATCTAGCTCCAAGAGTAGTACCACTCAACTTCATTATCATGCCGGACTAAATCCACCTATAGGGTTTACATGATAATCCTTATGAGCTCCTCAAGGGGACATCATCAACCTAGATTACTAGGACACAGTTTCCTTCTATAATCAATAACACACCATATAAATAATATCATTTCCCAATTTATCAGGCCTATTGATTTAACGAACTAAATCTCACCCATTGATAAATTAAAGAGATAAATACTAAGTATATGTGCTTGTTATTATATCGGTATTAAGAGTACACACATCCATAATAACTGAGGTTTTGTTCATTTATTTAGTCAGTATTAAAAGAAATAACCTTAAATGGTCTTGCTCAATACTCACATAGTGTACTAGTGTAATTTTATTGTTAAGATAAACTAATACCAAATTGCACTACAACCACTCCAATGGTTTCCCCATTCCATCTTGGTTGTGAGCTACTATTTATAATTTATAAGGAACTGATAACATGATCTTCTGTGTCACACCAAACACCATATTATCTACAATATAAATTAAATGGACAACTACATTTAACATAAATATAGACATTTGACTAATGTGATTCTTATTTCAAAATAAATGTTTACAAAAAGCTAGGCTTTTAGTATACATCCTAACAATCTCCCACTTATATTAAAAGACTATGCTGCCATAAATACTGCCATACATCTGATTCCCATCCCCTCAACATGCCGATCAAAAGCTTTTGTCGGAAAGGCCTTATTGAAAGGATCTGCCAGGTTATCTGCTGATGCAATCTTAGCGACAACAACTTCTCCTCGCTTTACGATGTCTCGTATCAGGTGGTACTTGCGCTCAATGTGTTTACTCACCTTATAGGCTCGTGGTTCCTTCGAGTTTGCTACTGCACCACTATTATCACCATAAATTGTGATGATTTTGGGCAAACCAGGAATCACATCTAAGTCCATCAAAAAGTTTCTGAGCCATACAACTTCTTTGGCTGCCTCAGAGGCTGCCACAAACTCAGCTTCCATGGTGAAGTCTGAAACACATTTCCGCTTAACACTCTTCCATGTTATGGCTCTACCTCCCAAAGTAAACACATACCCTGAGGTCGACTTACTATTATCCCTATCTGATTGGAAATCCGAATCAGTGTAACCCACAGGGAGCAAATCATCTACCTGATAAACCAGCATATAATCTCTAGTCCTTCTCAGGTACTTTAATATATGCTTTACGACAGTCCAATGTCCCTGTCCAGGGTTACTTTGATATCTGCTAACCATGCCCATGGCAAAATAAATATCAGGTCTCGTATATAGCATTGTATACATCAAAATTCCTACAGCTGAAGCATAAGGAACTGCCTTCATCTCCTCTATCTCTTTTGATGTCTTAGGAGACATCTCCTTTGATAAAGGTACTCCATGTCGAAAGGGTAAGAAACCTTTCTTGGAGTTTTGCATGCTAAAACGAGCAAGGATAGTATTGATGTACGAAGCTTGGGATAAACACAACAACCTTTTCTTGTGATCCCTTATTACTTTGATCCCAAGAATATGTCCACATTCTCCCAAGTCCTTCATATCAAAACACTTGGACAACCATACCCTTACTTCTGACAACATTTTGACATTATTGCCAATGAGCAAAATATAATCTATGTATAGTACAAGAAATACCACCACGTTTCCGTCACGCTTCTTATATACACAAGACACATCCGGTCACTGAATGAATCCATAAGACTGGATAACTTCATTAAACCGGATGTTCCAAGATCTCGAAGCTTGCTTTAGTCCATAGACCAATTGAGCTTACATACAAGACCCTTCGCAATGAAGCCCTCTGGTTGCTTCATATTGATGTTTTCTTCAAGACTTCCAATAAGGAAAGCTGTCTTGACATCCATTTGTCAAATCTCATAATCTATATGAGCAGCAATAAATAAAAGAATTCGGATAGACTTAGGCATGGCTACCAGCGAAAAGGTTTTCTCATAATCGATTCCCTCTTTCTGAGTATACCCTTTTTTTACAACAAACCTTGCTTTGAAAGTTTCCACCTTCCCATCTGTCCCTCTTTTTCTTTTGTAGACCCATTTACACCTGAAGGCTTTTACACCATTTGGTGGTTCTACAAGCTCCCAGTCCTGATTAGAATACATAGATTCTATTTTAGAGTTCACTGTTCTTTGCCAAGATGCTGCATCATTATCTTGGAGTGCTTCATCATATGTGCAGGGATTAGGTTCATGTTCACCAGGGATCAAGTCCGAAGACTCTCCAAAAAATATGAATCTATCAGGTTGCTGAACAACCTGTAGGACCGTTAGATTCGATAGAGGGGGGGGGGTGAATATCGATTCAAAAAAGACGAGTATAAACGCAGCGGAAAAGTAAAATAGACACAGTTGTTTTACTTCGTTCAGAGCCTGTGACGACTCCTACTCGAAGGCCCGTGGTCCTTGACCACTTTCGTTGGGCAATCACTAACAAGTCGAAATATGATTACAGAATAAGTACAGGAAATACTAGTAATAATAAAGCAATACCGACAAAGAAAAAATCAAATAAACACCGGAGGAGCACTTTTGTCGGAGCGTTGTTGACGTCGCACTTGAACGTCGAGCAGCAAGACCAGCAGTAGAAAAGTTCTCAGTAAGAAATTGATTGATCCTGAAGCTCCTGTCTGGGGCTTCTTTTATATGCTGTTCCAAGCGCCTGGATCCCTTCCGGGCGCCTGGAATGTGACGTAGCTGCACAAACCATGATGCTCCACGTGGCGACGACTCGGCTGGATAGAATTCGCCTTCCGGGCGCCCGGATCCCCTCCGGGCGCCCGGACCACCTTGTTCCAGAAAACTCCTTTTTCCTGCAAAACAAAGTTAGTCCGAGGCAAATGTATATCCTGTAACACAGATTGTCAGCACAGTTAAGGTTCAACAGATAAAAAAAAGAGTATGACTTAGATTCCGTCTTTCCGAGACCGGAATCTAGTCACGATCTCGACTTAGACATCCGAAATGGATCTAAGCCGGATCGACGCCTAATGTCCCCTTTCCGGGAACGCGTCCTCACAGTCACTCCCCTCCAGTGACTTACCTGCTAGACGTCCGGTCAGCCCGTCGACCCGTCTAGACTTCTCGCCAAGCATCCGGTCAGCCCGTCGACCCGCTTGGACTTCTCGGCAGCTATCCGGTCAGCCCGTCGACCTAGCTGGACTTCTCGCCAAGCGTCCGGTCAGCCCGTCGACCCGCTTGGACTTCTCGCCAGCTATCCGGTCAGCCCGTCGACCTAGCTGGACTTCGTGCCAGACATCCGGTCAACCCGTCGACCTGTCTGGACTTTTCCTGCACACTTGATCAAAGTGTCAGACAACAACAAAACTAACTTAACTTATTTGTCATTCATCAAAACCTGGGTTAGACCGTTAGTGCTACCCGCACCAACAATCTCCCCCTTTTTGATGGAATGACAACTTGGTTAAGTTAGTGAAAACATATGCAAGAAGCAACATGTATTTATGTGGTTTTTAAGTTAGTTTGCATTTTCAAATTGATTTAGCTAACTTAACCACCTAACCCTTCTCCCCCTTTGGCATTCATAAAAAAAAATGAACAAAGGTAAATAATCATAGTGAAGAGTTACTGTAACAGGTAATCAAATTTTGAAAGATATCTAAGTTTGGTTCAAAATTTGAACGATAAAAGTGTAATTTTTAACACCAAGTAAAAAATAGTCAAGTTGACTTGGGGGAGACAAGTTGAATTTAAAGTTAATCAAGTTTAACTTTTCAAGCGTGTAAAAATTTTCAAATCAGGTTTTTCAAATTTACTTTTTAAGTTTAAGTAAATTTTCAAATCAGGTTTTTCAAAAAGGTAAATTTTCAACTTTGATTTTTCAAAACAGAGCAAAAATTAAGAATAATTTTTCAAAAAATTTTTTGCCAAAATAAATTTTTAAGGATAATTTGATAAAGGCTAAATTTGGAAATAGTTAATTTTTCAAATCAGGTTTGAAAATTGGGTGGGATTAAACTTTCACATTTTTCAAATACTTAGTCAAATCAGGTTTGAAAATTGGGTAGGATTAAACTTTCACATTTTTCAAATACTTAGTTAAATTTAACTTTTGTAAATCAATGTTCAAACATAGGTTAGGTTTTAAAAGGTATTTTTTCAAACACACAAAATTTGAGTTAATTCTCCCCCTGAACTTGATATTTAACTTTAACCAGCTGTCTAACCAATTAGGTACTAACTAACTATCAGAAGATAGTAGCTTTCACATGGTTAGTCAGATTAAGTTGATTACAAGCAGTCAGTTTTTTTTTACTTGACTGATTAACTTTAATCTGATTAATATCTGAGTTGTATTTAACGTCCAGACTTATGTTGATGCACTGAAATAAGCATCTTAAGTCCAGACAGTTGGCCTATGCATCTCACCCCTTTCTATGTTTGTCAACCACAAGCAAGGTAAACCTAGGGTGTTGGTGAGATGCTCAAAAACTAGTCCTATGGGTATATGCTTTCTAAGGATTCAAAACTAGTCTAAGGCCAAAACTGTCTTTGAAAATCTAAAAATGGAAAGTTTTGAAAGCATACAGTTTTAACTTATAAGTTTAAAAAACATTATTTTAAAAATAGTTTTAAGACAATCCTAGTCTATTAGGCACATCCCTAATTTTCGTCGTAGGTTGCTAAATTCACTTTCAGGGAGTGGTTTTGTAAAAATGTCAGCTAAATTTGATTTGGACTCAATGTACTTGAGTTCAATATCACCTTTAGTAACATGATCCCTGATGAAGTGGTGCTTAATTTCAATATGTTTGGTTCTTGAATGATGCACAGGATTCTTGGTTAAGTTAATTGAATTTATATTGTCAATTAATACTTTTACATTCGTGATGTTTAAGTTGAAATCTTTTAGAGTATGCATCATCCATAATAATTGTGCAACACATTCGCCTATAGCTATGTATTCTGACTCAGTTGTAGATAGAGCAACACAATGTTACTTTTACATTCCTAATAATTGGCATCCACCACTTGTGCTTTTGCGGTCTAATTTGCATCCAGCATAATCTGAGTCAGAATACCCTATTAGTTCAAAATTATTTGTCCTAGGATACCAGATTCCTACATTTGTTGTTCCTTTAAGATATCTAAAAATTCTTTTAACTTGTGTCAAATGGGATTCCTTAGCACAAGTTTGGTATCTAGCACACATACTAACTGCAAATAAGATATCAGGTCGGCTTGCAATTAAGTACAGTAGGCTACCTATTGCACTTCTATAGTATTTTAAATCAATTGGTTTTCCATTTGGGTCACTGTCTAAGATTGTGTTTACTGCCATAGGTGTTTTTATTTCTTTTGTATTTTCCATTCCGAATTTTTTAAGTAATTCTTTGGTGTATTTATGTTGATAAATATAATTTCCTTCATTTGTTTGTTTGATTTGTAATCCTAAGAAATAGGTTAATTTTCCCACTAAACTCATTTCAAATTCTTTTTCCATTAGATTAATAAATTCTTCTAAAAATTCTGAATTTGTTGAGCCAAATATTATATCATCTACGTATATTTGTGCAATAAATATGTCTGTATTTAATGATTTAACAAACAAGGTTGGGTCAATTTGACCTTGTTTGAATCCTTTAGATGTTAAGTAAGATGTTAGCCTCTCATACCATGCCCTGGGTGCTTGTTTAAGTCCATATAGGGCTTTCTTTAATTTAAAAACATAATCAGGGTGTTCTAAGCTTTCAAAACCAGGAGGCTGACCTACATAAACTTCTTCTTTAATTAGTCCATTAAGAAAGGCAGACTTAACATCCATTTGGTATAGTTTAAATCCCTTATGGGCTGCATAACTTAGTAACATTCTAATGAATTCTAATCTGGCTACTGGGGCATATGTTTCGTCATAGTCAAGTCCTTCAACTTGACCAAATCCTTTGGCAACCAGCCTAGCCTTATTTCTAGTAATTTCCCCAGTTTCACTTAGTTTGTTTCTGAATACCCATTTTGTTTCTATTATTTTCTTATTCTTAGGTGGTGGGACTAGGTCCCAGACCTCATTACGCTCAAATTGGGCTAGTTCTTCTTGCATAGCTATAATCCAATCTGGGTCTAGTAGAGATTCATCCATAGTTTTAGGTTCAATTTTTGAAATTAATGAAATTTGACTTAGGTTTCTAAAAGATGATCTGGTTTGAACTCTTAATTCTGGGTCACCAATTATTTGATCAGTTGGATGATTTGGGTTAACCCTTATTGTTCTAGGAGGTTGATCCTCCTGATGTTGTTCCTCTTCTTCATGACTTAGAGTTTGGTTGGTTTCTGGAACAAACTCAGGTGTTTGTGTAGATCCTATGTCTTGTTTAGTTTCTTCAAATTTTACATTAGTAGTTTCTTCAATTTTTAAGGTAACCTTATTGTAAATTCTGTAGCCTTTACTATTTAGGGAATACCCTACAAAAATTTCATTTTCAATTTTAGAGGTGAATTTTCCTAAGTGTTCTCTTGTATTTAAGATGAAAACTGGGCACCCAAATACCTTAAAATATTTTATATTTGGTTGTTTATTATAAAACAATTCGAAGAACATTTTGTTATGAGTTTTATTTATTGTTGTTCTGTTCTGTACGTAGCAGGCTGTACTAACGGCTTTTGCCCAAAAGTATTTAGGTAGGTTATACTCATTTAACATTGTTCTAGAAGCTTCAAGTAAGGTTCTATTTTTTCTTTCTACAATTCCATTTTGTTGGGGGGTTTTAGGGCATGAGAACTCATGATGGTAACCGTTTTCTAGACAAAAACTGTTAAAGTGGTGATTTTTAAATTCTCCTCCGTTGTCACTCCTAATTCTTTTAATTTTAATATCTTTTTTGTTCTCAATCTGTTTGCAAAAATTTGTAAAAATTTCAAAAGTTTCATCTTTATGTTTTAAGAATTTTACCCAAGTAAACCTAGAATAGTCGTCTATAATTACTAAACAATATAAGTTTCCATTTATAGATTTGACTCCATGGGAGTCAAAAAGATCTAAATGTAGAAGTTCTAAGATTGAGTTAGTTTGTGGTTGATTTGTTTGTTTGTGGGCTGATTTAGTTTGTTTGCCTTGTTGACAAGCATTACATATGGTTGAATCTAAGTTAGGTAGCTTTGGTAAGCCTTTTACAAGTCCATTTAGTTTACTTATATTTCTAAAGTTGGTGTGAGACATCCTCCTATGCCATAACCAAGTTTCTTCTTTTTGTGTTAAATAACACTTAATGGGAGAAATGGTTAGGTTGATGACATAGATGTTGTCTTTTCTAAAACCTTTTAAGCTTATGGTAGGATTATCTAGATGTTTGATTAAACATTCTGTAGATAGAAATTTAACCTTATACCTAGTATCACACAATTGACTTATACTTAGAAGATTATATTTAAAATTTTCAACAAGTAAAACATTTGTAATTATAAAGTCTAATTTTAATTCAATATTACCTATACCAATTACCTTGAGTTTGCCGTTGTTTCCAAAGGCAACTGTTCCTAGGCTTTTGTAAGTGAGTTGAGTGAACTTGGTGTGATCTCCAGTCATATGTTTGGAGCAACCACTGTCCAAAATCCACTTGGTTTCCTCATTCGAGCCTTCGGAAACGAGTACGGACTCGTGGCTTGTTTCGGGTTCAGACCCGTCTTCATCTTCCGACTCATTTTCAGTTTCGGCTTCGCGGGCCATCAGTGCGAGGTGGCTCTGATGTTTCTGCTCTTCTTCCTCTGATTCGTCCGAGGAGTCGTCCCACGTTGCTTTGAGTGCTTTCTTTTTTGTTGGCTTTGGTTTGTCGAACTTTAGTTTTGGGCATTCGTTCTTGTAATGTCCCTTTTTGTTGCAGCCGTAGCAAGTCACGTTCTTTTGTTCTGAGGGAGAGCTGATCTTTTGAAGATCCTTTTTGCTGAAGCTCCTCTTTCTCCTGGTGAACATTTTTCTTACCAAGTTCACCAGGTGTTCTTCGTTTTCGGAGTCTTGGTCAGATTCTTCTTCAAATTCAGGCTTGCTTTTCTTTTCTTTGGAGGACCCTGCAAATAGAGCTATACCTTTCTCGGCTCCAGCATTAGTTTGTTCGTGTAATTCTAATTCACAGAAAAGCTCATCTAATTTTAAGTTAGAAAGATTCTTAGAGATTTTGTAGGCATCCACTATTGATGCCCACAAACTATTACGTGGAAAGGCGTTTAATGCGTACCTTATTAAGTCTCTGTTCTCCATCTGGTGGCCTATTGCATGAAGCCCGTTGAGGATGTCCTTGATCCTCGCGTGTAGTTGATTCGCCGTTTCACCTTCCTGCATTTTTATATTAAAAATTTTATTTAAGAGAAGGTCTCGTTTTGTTACCTTGGCGTCGCTCGTTCCCTCGTGCAGCTCGATCAACTTGTCCCATAGCTCTTTAGCGTTTTTGTGTGGACCGACTCTGTTCAGTTCTTCTCTTGTCAATCCACATTGTAGAGTGTTGATCGCCTTATTTTCTGTTGATGCTTTTTTCTTCAGATCTGCTGTCCAGTCTTCAGGATCTACTAGATTGCCGGCGTTGTCCACTGGAATTTTGTAGGGTCTCGTAATGCTCATCCACTGGTCGAAGTCTGTTTTGAGGTAGACCTCCATGCGCTTCTTCCAGTACGGGAAGTCGTCCCCGTTGAAGAGTGGAGGTCGCACCGTGCTAAATCCTTCTTGTTGGGACATTCTGTGCACAGGTAAATAACCGAAAAAAAATATCCCAAGACTTGGTCTTGGATTAGTAGTGCGGGAAGAGAAAAATAGTAAAATAAATCTAGATTGATATTGCAAAAAAAATGATAAACAAGTTTTGAGTGTAAAACTGAAAACCAAAAAAAATCACCCCCAGTCTGATTGGTGGTTGCACCAAATCAGAGCGGTACCTGGTCTGATACCACTTGTAGGACCATTAGATTCGATAGAGGGGGGTGAATATCGATTCGAAAAAGACGAGTATAAACGCAGCGGAAAAGTAAAATAGACACAGTTGTTTTACTTCGTTCGGAGCCTGTGACGACTCCTACTCGAAGGCCCGTGGTCCTTGACCACTTTCGTTGGGCAATCACTAACAAGTCGAAATATGATTACAGAATAAGTACAGGAAATGCTAGTAATAATAAAGCAATACCGACAAAGAAAAAATCAAATAAACACCGGAGGAGCACTTTTGTCGGAGCGTTGTTGACGTCGCACTTGAACGTCGAGCAGCAAGACCAGCAGTAGAAGAGTTCTCAGTAAGAAATTGATTGATCCTGAAGCTCCTGTCTGGGGCTTCTTTTATATGCTGTTCCAGGCGCTTGGATCCCTTCCGGGCGCCTGGAATGTGACGTAGCTGCACAAACCATGATGCTCCACGTGGCGACAACTCGGCTGGATAGAATTCGCCTTCCGGGCACCCGGATCCCTTCCGGGCGCCCGGACCTCCGGGCGCCCGGATCCCCTCCGGGCGCCCGGACCACCTTGTTCCAGAAAACTCCTTTTTCCTGCAAAACAAAGTTAGTCCGAGGCAAATGTATATCCTGTAACACAGATTGTCAGCACAGTTAAGGTTCAACAGATAAAAAAAAGAGTATGACTTAGATTCCGTCTTTCCGAGACCGGAATCTAGTCACGATCTCGACTTAGACATCCGAAATGGATCTAAGCCGGATCGACGCCTAATGTCCCCTTTCCAGGAACGCGTCCTCACAGTCACTCCCCTCCAGTGACTTACCTCACCGCCGTCTTTCGAAGTCTCCAGTGACTTACCTCACTTAACTGCCAGCCATCCGGTCAGCCCGTCGACCTAGCTGGACTTCTCGCCAAGCGTCCGGTCAGCCCGTCGACCCGCTTGGACTTCTCGCCAGCTATCCGGTCAGCCCGTCGACCTAGCTGGACTTCGTGCCAGACATCCGGTCAACCCGTCGACCTGTCTGGACTTTTCCTGCACACTTGATCAAAGTGTCAGATAACAACAAAACTAATTTAACCTATTTGTCATTCATCAAAACCTGGGTTAGACCGTTAGTGCTACCCGCACCAACACAACCCTCCCAGTACGATGTGGCACTGCTTGTAATTGTGCATCATTTGTGACACGTGTTACAGTTTCTTGTGGTATCTCATCTTGTATTGTTGGTACTAAAATAGACGTGCCTTCTCTTATTTCTTCAAGAACAATTTTACTCATGGGGTTGTGGTTCATTACATAGTCCTCTTCTAAAAATCGGGCATTGGTGCTAACAATGACCTTTTGATCTTTAGGATTATAAAATAAACCACCTTTCGTTCCTTTAGGATAACCCACAAACAAGCTAAGTTCTGTTCGTGATTCCCTTCAGCACAAGTGCCGGACTACTCCAAATCCAAATATGCTTCAGACTAGGCTTACGCTCATTCCTCAATTCTATGGGAGTGGAGGGTACTGACTTAGAAGGTACCATATTCATAATGTATACTACCGTTTCCAGAGCATATCCCCAAAATGAATTTGGTAATTCTGAATAACTCATCATTAATCTAACTATTTCCATAAGAGTCCTATTCCTTCGTTTTGCCATACCATTTTGTTGGGGTGTACCAAGTGTAGACAGTTGGGATTGAATCCCGTCCTCTGATAAGTAACTCCTAAACTCTCCTAAGAGGTACTCTCCACCACGATCAGACCATAGTGTCTTGATACCTTTACCATGATGTTTCTCTACATCAGCTTTGTACTCTTTGAACTTATCAAAGCACTCAGACTTACGCCGCATCAAGTAAATGTACCCGTATCTCGAATACTTGTCTATAAAAGAGATGAAATATTCGAAATCACCTCTTGCCTGGATAGTCATAGGTCCACACAAATTAGAATGAACCAATTCCAACACATCTTTGGCTCTATACCCCTTAGCCTTAAAGGTCTCTTGGTCATTTTTCCTTCCAAGCAAGACTCGCAGGTTGGAAAGTTTTCCACCACCAATGAACCCAAAAGTCCATCGGCTATTAACCTTTGAATCCTACTTAAGTTAATATGACCTAGCCTTAGATGATAAAGATATGTTTGATATATTTCCGAAGATTGCTTTCTCTTATTTGAATTAGAAGATGTGTTATTAATTTTTATTTGTTGCATCGTGGGAGTTATTGAATTTAGAGTATAAATTGCCAATGAACGTACCAGAACAGATAACTTCCTTTTCTTCTTGATAACAACTTTGTCATCAAAAGAGATAGAATATCCATCCTTAAATAGTTTAGAAACTGAAATAAAGTTCTTTCTAAAACTTGGTACGTAAAGATAATTTTTCAAAATGAATATTTTATTCCTATAAACATCTCCCACTGCAACAGCTGCTACTTTTGTAGTAGTACCCATGTAGACGGTGATTTCCCTTTCATTTAGTCGTCGGGTTTCTTGGAACCCTTGCAATGAATTGCAGACAGGGGAACATGATTCAACAACCTAGCTCTGATACTAATTGTTGGTTGCTACACCTAGATTCCGTTCTAGTTCCCCTATACAAAAATTTGTACAAGCATAGAACTATCCTAGCTACCCATGTGCTCTACTAAAGTTAAATTTGGATTGCAAATGATGCTTAACATTATTAATCCAAATTATTCTTCAGAAGTTAAACTTGGATTCGAAACGATACTTAATATTTTTACTCCAAGTTTAACCGATGTGATCTTCATAAGTTAAACCATAATACAGAAGTTGATTAAATATCTATTTCAAAGATTGGCTTCCAGGTTAAACATAACGAGACACTAGACCTTCTTGGTTATGAGATCATCCACCACTTCCTAGACAAAGCCTTTCAAAGAAATTAGATATTTAACTTCTTATAGTAACCCTAGGTTTAACTACAGAGACCACAATAAAAACACAAAATCGAAACGTAAAATCAAAATACAAAATCAATAGCACGAAATTGAAACATAAAATCGCTAGCCTCTTGTGTTGGTGTTTCAGAATCCATGCAAAGAAAACTAACTAATTAATTTGAAGCGGAAACTATTAATTAGTTATACCTTTCTTTGTAGCTAAAAGACCTCTTGATCTTCTATTGTATTCCTCTCCTTCTCTTGGACGTCGTGTGAGCGACGATCTACCAAGATAAATCCACCCGAACCACTTCTTTACCTCCAAGAAAATCGAGCCACCAAGGGATGCCAAAATAGGAAATTTCCTTCTCTTCTTCTTCCTCTCCAAGCAACCGACCACAAGAAGATGCCAACTTGATGTGCCGCCGGCCCTTAGGAAGCAAAAGAGAAAGGAAGAAAAGAGAGAAAATTCGGCCACCAACCACCATGGGATGCTAGGATACAACGCCTCCTTCTCTTCTTCTTCTTCTTCTCTATACAACCAGCCACCAAGGATGTGGTTCTCTCCTTAATGCCGCTGGCCACAAAGAAGAGGGAAGGGAGAAGAGGATGGCCGACCAGACCAAGGAAAAGAGAGGAGCTAAGAGAGATCAATTCAATAACCATAAGGTAACCTCTACCTCTCTTTTATAATCCTTGGTCATGGCAAAAAAGAAAATTTTAATAACAATTAAAATCTCTATCTTTTAAATTTCCTATTGTACATGGCAACAAAAAGAAAGTTTTAAAATTAATCTCTCTCTTTTAAAACATGTAGACAACTACAAAAAAGGAAAGATTAATTAAAACTTCTCTTTTTAAATCATGGTTACAAAAAAGGAAAGTTTTATAAAAAATTAAAATCTCTCTTTTAAACATTATAGATAACTACAAATAAGGAAAGATTTTAACTAAATTAAAATCTCTCTTTAATCTTTCGTAGATAGCTATAAAAGGAAAGATTTTAAAATTTTAAAACTCTCTTTTAAAACCATGAGGATGACTATAAAAGGAAAATTAAAATCTTTCTTTTAACCATTGTAGATAACTATAAAAAAGGAAAGATTTTAACAAAATAAAATCTCTCTTTTAACCATTGTAGATAACTACAAATAAGGAAAAATATTAACAAAATAAAATCTCTCTTTTAACCATTGTAGATAACTACAAATAAGGAAAAATTTTAACAAAATTTTGTTTTAAAAACAAACCTTCCTTTTCCTTTTCTAGTGGTTGACCCCTAGCTTGAGCACCAAGCTTGGCCAGCCACCTCTTGGCTTCCAAGCCCATGCTTGGCCGGCCCCCTTTCACCAAGCAAGGATGTGACTGACCCATTACTTGGGTAAGAAGTGGACTTTATGGATACAAGGATTTATAAAGGCTACAATAGGGACCAAGAGGAGAAATTAGTTTTGGTCTCCCGATGAGCTTGAGCTTCCTGTGTTCACCCCGAACACCCAACTCAAGTCCATCAATAATAACTCATACCACTAAAGAGTTATTATTGAACTACCGCACCAATCCCAAATTACATTATGAGCTCCTTCTTATTATGAGTGCATTAATTTCTTTGTGTTTAAGATATCGAATGTCCACTAATTAAATGAGTTACTGACAACTCACTTAATTAATATCTAGCTCCAAGAGTAGTACCACTCAACTTCATTATCATGCCGGACTAAATCCACCTACGGGGTTTACATGATAATCCTTATGAGCTCCTCAAGGGGACATCATCAACCTAGATTACTAGGACACAGTTTCCTTATATAATTAACAACACACCATATAAATAATATCATTTCCCAACTTATCAGGCCTATTGATTTAACGAACTAAATCTCACCCATTGATAAATTAAAGAAATAAATACTAAGTATTTGTGCTTGTTATTATATCGGGATTAAGAGTACACACATCCATAATAACAGAGGTTTTATTCTTTTATGTAGTCAGTATAAAAAGAAATAACCTTAAATGGTCCTGCTCAATATACACATAGTGTACTAGTGTAATTTTATAGTTAAGATAAACTAATACCAAATTACAGTACAACCACTCCAATGGTTTGCCCCATTTCATCTTGGTTGTGAGCTACTATTTATAATTTATAAGGAACTGATAACATTATCTTCTGTGTCACACCAAACACCATGTTATCTACAATATAAATTAAATGTACAACTACATTTAACATAAATGTAGACATTTGACTAATGTGATTCTTATTTCAAAATAAATGTTTACAAAAAGCTAGGTTTTTAGTATACATCCTAACAAGCTGGACCCAACATCTACCCACTAAAGTTCGAGGGGGAGTTCAAGAGTTGGAAAAAGAGAATGGAGGTATTTTTCAAAACAGACTTTGATTTATTATTAATAATGGAATTTGGTTTTGAAGCACCTAAGGGCAAGGAAAAGTTTCAATGGACGAAGAAGGAACAAGTTGACTTCGTGGCAAACGGAAAAGCAGAGTTTCATCTGCTGAGCGTTTTACCATCATAAGAAGTCAACTGGATTAGAGCCTATGAGTCCGCAAAAGAACTTTGGGAGAAATTCTTGGAACCACACGAACGAACCTCAGAGGCGAAACTTGCGAGATGGGACCTACTTCGCAACCAGCTCCCCAACCTTCAATTTGAAGAAGACGAGACCATTGCATACCTTCACTTGAGGATTAAGGAGCTCAACACCGGACTTTTGAATCTCATAGAAAATGTAAGCAATCGAGATTCGCTAAGGGACACTCTTAATGCATTCCCTATAAATACGAAATGGGCATCATCAGTAGATGCCTACTATATCTCTAAGGATTTAGAATCTGTTACTTTAGAAGAGTTATTTTCAACTTTTGAAGTTCATGAATCGAGATGTGAAGATATAAAGGAACCCAAGTATGACATTGCCCTTACGGAAAAGATGGATAAATAAGATTCAGAGTCCTCTCTCGATGACAATGAAATTGTAATGATGGTAAGACAGTTTAAGAAATTGTTTAAATCTAGAAAATCTAACCATCTGCAAGGTAGAAAGAAAAGGATAATCAGATGCTATCACTGCAATGAAGAATGGCGTGTAAAAGACAATTGTCCTAAATTGAAGAAAAAGAACAAAAGCAAAGATAAGAAGGCCGTCCAAATGAATAAACACAAGACCCTTAAAGCGGCTTGGGATGAAACGTCGTCCGAATCGGAGGTCGAAGCCTTTTCTGGACTTGCATTGATGGCAAGTCATCAAGAAGACGAACATGAAGAAAGCTCATCCGAAATGAGCATCGAGAGCATCGATGAAGGGGAGAGCTACATCAGAAGAAAGAAGCAGTTAAGGGGGAGCTATGGACAACGAGATCAACAAGGTAAGTCAGGTACGATCTCTTTCACCTGACAAGTTGTTTAAATTTATGAAATTATTAACTAAAGATTGTTGCAGAATTGAAAAAGAAAATAAAGAGTTGAAATTAATTCTAGCCAAATCTTGTCCATTAGAAGAATTTAACAAAATAAAATTGGAAAATGATATTTTGCAAAAATAAATAAAGAACTTAAAAAATCATGCATGCTCATATAATACAAGTAGTAGAAAATTTAATGGTCTAAATTGATATTTTTATTACCACAAAGGACAAGTTAGAAAATATCTCAGAAATATATACCAAAGATGTTTCTAATTAACTCAATTGGAAGGAACCTATATTGAGTTCTAAAGACTTATCTAAATTAAAAGTTTAATTAGACTTAGGGCTTTCAGAGAGTACATTAAATATTTGATTTCATTATGAGCCTTTATCTAGAAGTGATTGATGATCCAATAACAAAGAAGGCCTATTACCTCGCCACAGCCTAGAAGCCAATTAACAAAATAAAATGTTTAATTATCTAACTGATAAAGCATTGAATAACGATTAGATAATGCTTTACATAGTTGTCAGCATTTCTCAAATTTTTTCCTTAGATTTTTTTTGGAAATTCCTTTTGCAAAACTTAAAGTTTCTAAATTATTTACGTTGCAATTTTTTTAAGTGATATCAAACTTTTTTTTTTCAAAGTTTTTTTTACAATTTTCAAAACACTTGATAAGTTTTTTAAAAATTATTGAAAAATCAGTTTTTTTAAGAAAAAAAAACTCTCTTATTTAAATTACCCTTAGATTTTTTTTTTACCCCATTTTTTATGTGATCAAAGGGAGAGAAGGGAAGATTAAGTCTAGGGGGAGGTAGTGGTTAAATTTAAATTATTTTTTTTTTGCACTTTATTGCATATTCTTTACTTGGTATTGCAATTTTATTATCTCTACTTGATGGTTGGTTTACCCTAACTTAACTTGGGTTGCTCACATCAAAAAAGGGGGAGATTGTTGGAACCCCAAGATTATTTTTGGTGTGATCAACTAAGTTAGGTTAGGTCCTATTTTGGTTTTGATCCGGTGGTAAGAGCCCGGGACCCCCTAACGAGGGGTCAACGCCATGTGGAGGTCAAAAGGCCAGGTGGTCCGTCGAAGAAGGGTGAGCCGACCGGACTCAGCAGAAAAGGGCAAGCCGATCGGTCTGCCAGTAAACATCTGATAGTAAAAAGCGCCCTGACAGGGATCGGGGTTCCGACGCTTAATGAAACAGTAAATAATGACCGAGCGGAAGGCCTAAGAGAAGGCAGGACGTAATGGGCGCGCCGCCCGGCCAGCGTAGGGAATTAAAGCCTTCCGGACGGCGCTCTTCGTCTAGCCGGCCGGATGGATGTCCTGGCCGGCGGTGGGTAAATAGGGATAGGAACATCTGCTGACAGCCGTCAAATTGTATGGCTAGGCCATACTCCTAGTCTGACAACGGGGTGTCCTGTTGTCCCATCGAAGGCGTGATGGGACTGTTGCAGTATAACGTCAGGTAAGCTTTCTGACAAACACATACCGAGGTATGGGCTGCGGACACGTACGCGCCTCGGTGGGCGTGTAGAAGCTCTTTCCCCGCTCTATATAAAGAGCCGCAGACTTCGCCGGAGGTACGCATGAGACATCTTTGGAGCTACTTTTTCCACCATCTGCTTACCTGACTTGAGCGTCGGAGGGTCGCCGCCGGGAGCCCCTTCCCGGCCCGACTTCTATGCAGGTTCACCGGAGCTTCTTGCAACCAGTCGAAGATCCACACCAGCAACCGAGGAGCGTCACGTGCCCAGCGTCCGTTGGTTCCGCATTCAGACAGGATCAAATTGGCGCCGTCTGTGGGAACGCTCCTGCATCCGAACGGAAACAATGGACGAGGCTGGACGACAACACGCGGTGACGCTTTCGACGAAGGAACTCGACGCTCTGATCGAGATAAGGGCCGCCACGCTTGTGGAGCAAAAACAGAAAGCAACAGCCGAGCGGCCGGAGAAGCAAGCAACGTCAGCGCCTGGTGGTCGAGCGGAAATCCCACCGGCTACTGTTCTATTCCGTCGGGCCCTATTCCGGGCGCTTCCTGATGCTGTAGCAGTGAGTCGCAATCGGGGATCTTCGTCAGATGAAATACCAATACGGGACAACAGAAAAGGCAAGGCCCTCCGAGCGGACGCTTCTCCCGAGCGGAAGCACCGATTGCCACAGTCCCCTTTCCCTCAAAATCAGATACTTCATCTCCCGAATTCAACTTATAGCAAGCCCCTCCTTCTGGAACCTCAAGAGCGGGAGTTTGATGTCAGGCGATGAATCGATCGCATACGAGGGAGTTGGGTGGACGAGCTGCCGAGCGGATGAAGATGGATTGACACTTGGATCCACCATGAAGCACAAATTATCTCCAGCCTATCCGGGGCAGGGTGAAAGGTGCACCAATAGAATATGTGCTGTATAATTTCCGTTTGGTTGTATATTTGAAATGTAGAAGGCAAAATGTTATAATGTGCGCAATTGGAGTTATCGGCCGAGCGGCCTATCTTCATGGTGTATAAGATCCGAGCCCAGCGCTCGATGACGAAGGCACCGAGCCGTTCGGCTAGAGGTATAGTATCCGAGCCAAGCACTCGATGACGAAGGCTCGTAGAGCAACGGGAGCAGAAGGATCAAGTAAAAGGATAACGCAGCAGGCCGCCTCCACCTCTGGTGGGCCGAGCGGCCATGGTGGACCGACCGGGGAGTTTCGCCATCCTCCTGGCCTTGATAAATTTCGACGAGTACATTGTATCCACCTCACTCCACGGGTATTCGGGAGTTGAGAAATTAAGTTAGATCTTATTCTGATCGGCAGGTTAGTTTTCCAGATATAGTTGCTTTCGGGCATAGAATTCATCGTAATTTTCTGAAAGAAAGCCCATGCCGTTCGGCCGGGCGTATATCATCGGAGCCAAAGGCTCGATAACGAAGGCCCCGAGCCGTTCTGCCGGAGGTATAATAACCGAGCTAAGCGCTCGATAATGAAGGCCTCGAGCCATTCGGCCGGAGGTATAATATTCGATCCAAACGCTTGACGAGGAAGACCCCGTGCCGTACGGCCAGGAGTACAGTATCTGAGCCCAGCGCTCGAGGAAGAAGACCCCGAGCCGTTCGGCCGGGAGTATGTTATCCGAGTCGAGCGCTCGACGAAGAGGACCCCGAGACGTTCGGCCGTGAGTACGTTATCCGAGCGGGGTGAAAGGTGCACTAATGTAGCTTATTTTTGCGTATATGCTAGTCGCCCGTGTCCTTGTAATGTAGGAAGCAAAATTAATTCAAAGGATGGCCAAGGGTTCCGCCGATCGGCAGTGTCGAAGTTAGCCGTAAAGGCCGTCGAGCTCCAACGTTAAATATCGAGAGACGAGCCGGCGTCTATAAACGTCCGTGCGGAAGACCGTCGATCTCCGACGTTAAATATCGAGAGACGAGCCGGCGTCTATAAACGTCCGAGCGGAAGACTGTCGAGCTCCGACGTTAAATATCGAGAGACGAGCCGGCGTCTATAAACGTCCGAGCGGAAGACCGTCGAGCTCCGACGTTAAATATCGAGAGACGAGCCGGCGTCTATAAACGTCAGAGCGGAAGACCGTCCAGCTCCGACGTTAAATATCGAGACGAGGCGTTTATAAACGCGTCGCTCGCGGAAGACCGCCCAGCCCGACGTTAAATATCGAGAGACGAGCCGGCGTCTATAAACGCGTCCGGCGGAAGACCGTCGAGCTCCGGCGTTAAATATCGAGACGAGCCGCGTCTATAAATGTCCGACGGAAGACCGCCGAGCTGCGACGTTAAATATCGAGACGAGCCGCGTCTATAAACGCGAGCGGAAGACCGCCGAGCTCCGGCGTTAAATATCGAGAGACGAACCGCGTCTATAAACGCCCGAGCGAAAGACCGTCGAGCCGACGTTAAATATCGAGACGAGCCGGCGTCTATAAACGCGTCCGGCGGAAGACCGTCGAGCTCCGACGTTAAATATCGAGAGACGAGCCGGCGTCTATAAACGTCTGGCGGAAGACCGTCGAGCTCCGACGTTAAATATCGAGAGACGAGCCGGCGTCTATAAACCCTCCGAGCGGAAGACCGTCGAGCTCCGACGTTAAATATCGAGAGACGAGCCGGCGTCTATAAACGTCCGAGCGGAAGACCGTCGAGCTCCGACGTTAAATATCGAGAGACGAGCCGGCGTCTATAAACGTCCGAGCGGAAGACCGTCGAGCCCCGACGTTAAATATCGAGAGACGAGCCGGCGTCTATAAACGTCCGAGCGGAAGACCGTCGAGCTCCGACGTTAAATATCGAGAGACGAGCCGGCGTCTATAAACGTCCGAGCGGAAGACCGTCGAGCTCCGACGTTAAATATCGAGAGACGAGCCGGCGTCTATAAGCGTCCGAGCGGAAGACCGTCGAGCTCCGACGTTAAATATCGAGAGACGAGGCGATGTCTATAAACGTCCGAGCGGAAGACCGTCGAGCTCCGACGTTAAATATCGAGAGACGAGCCGGCGTCTATAAACGTCCGAGCGGATAGCCATCCACGTGATACATTCCGGCGGTAAGAGTCGACCGACGACAGAGCCTGTTCTTTAAGGCCAACATACGGCCGAGCGGCTCGCTTAGCAAAAATATATGGAAAACCCCTTTGAGGTGAGGTGCAAAGCAAAAGATGGTTAATAAAAATTAAAGATGTGAGCACGTGAACGAGTGACGTTCGCGCGTCGTGCGGCTACGCAGTCGGATGGCGAAAAACGTTTTTTAAAGCCGAGCGGCTACGCAATCGGCTTGAGTCCATGTTAGAGCGTAAAGCCGAGCGGAGGAGTTTTAAAGAACACTTTAGTTATAAAGAGAGAAAAATTTCTTGCCAAAACAAAAGTTGAAGGAAAGGAAAAGATTATCTATTAAGCACAGGGCTAACCAAAAAAGTTACAGCAAAAATAAGTTTGGCCGAACGGCAGGGATACAAAAAAGTTCATAAGAAACACTCCTCATACGTCGAAATCAAAAAGAGCATCAGGGATGGCGCCCATCACGGTCGCGAGGTCCTCGGGAGGGATGGTCAGCTCGGCGGGCAGGTGGCCTTTGGCCTTTAAGTGATCCACAGCCGCTTTGATCGCCTCTTCAAAGGTGAGGGAGATCTTGTCAGTAAATTTCTCCCCAAAGGCGTCCGAGCGGACAAACGCCTGCCTCACTTCGTCAGAACGAGCCGACTCCCCATCCTGATACTCTTTAAGCGCGGCTTGGGAAGCATCGTTGGCGGCCTGGAGATACTTTAAATCCCCTTCAAATTTGAGTAAATCGGTCGAGCGGCCCTCCTTCTCGGTGGCCAGAAGGGCGTCCAGATCCTTGATGCGTTGCTCCAGCCCTCTGATCTCCACCTTCATTCGGTCCATGTCATCGATGGCCTGTCGCTTTCGAGTGGTCGCCGTCTTGATCTCCTTATCTCGTTGTTTGACCATCGCTTCAAGCTGAACGACCTTGCTCGCCAGATCGGAAGCCCGTTTCCGTTCGGCTTCCAGTAATTTTTTGGCCTGCTCCAAAGCGGCCGTCAATTGTCGGTTGTCCCCGGCAGCTTTAAGTTTTTTCAATTCATCCTCCAGCTCGGCCAACCGATTGCTAACGGCAATTTGCTCCACCCAGTTCTATGAGCAAAAGTGAACAGGTTAAAAACTTAATTCAAATACACGAACAAAGAAAAAGAGCATACCCCGGTGGCCTGTTGAAGGTTGCTGTCGCCGAGCTGCCCGGGGGTCATCGCTTTTATTCGGCGCCGAGCGTCCTACCAAGCTTTTGCAAGAGGGCCCGTCAAGGTGATCTGCTGCTCGGGGACCACTGGCCGATTAGCAGCAGCCATGTATTCCTCTGAGGGGAGGCGCAGAACGGTCTTAATTAAATTCGAGCCGCTCGGCTCGCTCTGAGAAGCATCGGCCTTACCTGTGGACGAGGAGGGAAGCTCGCCCAAATGCCTGATACGACGCAGAGTTCTTGAAGGGCTGGACGGCGGCACCTCAGAGCTTGCCCTCGGAGAGCCATGTGGGGTCGGGGTACTCTCTAGGGAAACCGTCCCGGACAACACCGGAGCATCCACGCCCCGCTCGGGCTGTGGCTCATCAAGTGGAATTGAGGTAGATGCAGATTCCGGTCGTCGGCGCTTCCGAGTGAGTAGCGGAACATCATCGGCCGAACGACCCTCCACCTCGGCTTGGGTAGAAGGTTCTGTGCCACCCGTTGCCTCATCGTGAGAGGTAGTAGCTGCTAAGGCTTCAGGGGCATCCTGGGTCCCCTCGCCTAATTCGCCGATCGGATCGGCTGGATCAAGGCCCCGCTCGGTGACCTCCTTGTTCTTCACCGCCTCAATCTGAGCGGCTTTCAATTTGAGCCTCTCGGTCGCCTTAGCACGCCACATAACTTCAGCTGCAGAAAGAAAGATTAAATCAATTAGAACAAAAGAAAAAGGAGGGATGAGAATCGCTTACTCATGCTGCAAGACAGATCGGCTGGGGTGAAAGACAGGCCGAATATATACATTACTCCTGGGAGGAGCAGCTTGTCAATGTGATAGCGCTGACCCACCAACCGCTCGGCCGCATGAAGGTAGGCCGCATCACCTCTAAATTTGCCGAGCTCCGGTTGCGCCGGCATCGCCGTCTGCCACTTGGTACGAAAAGTTGGCAGCTCGGGAAAACGCACATAGAAAAAGTGCTCCTTCCAATGTTTGTTGGAGCTTGGCATATTATCAAAAAGGACGAAACCTATCCTAGATTGGAAAATAAAGGTACCCCACTCGGCTTGCTTGGGATAAAAAAAGTAGTGAAAAATCTTAGGATCGAGGGGGATGTTGTTCAGTTTAAAAAGGACTATCACTCCGCTCAACAGCCTAATGGAGTTAGGGACTACCTGGCCGAGCGGAATGCGAAAATAATTACAGATTTGTAAGAAGAACTTGTGGGGTGGAAAGCGTAGCCCGACCAAAAATTGGTCTCGGAAGAATAGAATGGTGCCGGGCGGCGGTTCATGAGGCCGATCGGCCGGTGTGGCTAACACTATTTGGTGGTCGGTCGGCAGATCATAAGTTCGAGTGAGGCGCGAGGCGTCCTCCTCGTCGAACCGGCTTTCCATGGTCGAATACCAAAGACCCGGAGCACCGCCGGTTGGCTGTGAGGTATTGGTCATGGTATAAGGCCAGGGATGGACGTGTGATGGAAGGAAGGAGAAATAAAACTAGGAAAGAGTGCGGGATGATAAAAGAAATAGCTAATAGAGAGAAAAAAGGAGGGGCAGCAAGGAAAAGGAATCCTTACGGGCAAAGAAGATGATCGAAGGGGGCTGTAGAGTCGTCGGAGAGCTGAAACGCAAGGTCGCCGGAAAAAAAAGGAACAGAGGGATGGCTGGAGACGATAAGGTCGAAATGCGGCGAAGAGCTGGGGTCGGGAGCTTTATAAGGGCGGCCGCGATCAATTTACACCGTCCGATCCAGGTCATCGATAATGAGGTCATCATCCAGCCGTTCATTTCAAACAGTGGATGTCCCATCGGAAGTGACGTCACCGCCATACTCTGACAAACGCACGATTGCCACGTGTCAGCAGGATACTGGCCGCATTTATTGAGGTCCCCTTACCGTGCGCAGCGCACGTGATGGGTAGTAGGGGAGAGCATCGGACATGGATTCCCAGAGAACACAAGGCACGGACAAGATACCGCCGAACGGATGAGTATCCCTAGGCCTGGCCGAGCGGCCTAATGCAGTGATCATTGCTCAGTCAGATCGGCAGTCTAGTCAGTCGGACTTCGCCTCCTTCGACTAGACTCGAGGGGAAGGCAAGTGATCCGGTGGTAAGAGCCTGGGACCCCCTAACGAGGGGTCAACGCCACGTGGAGGTCAAAAGGCCAGGTGGTCCGTCGAAGAAGGGTGAGCCGACCGGACTCAGGAGAAAAGGGCAAGCCGATCGATCTGCCAGTAAACATCTGATAGTAAAAAGTGCCCTGACAGGGATCGGGGTTCCGACGCTCAATGAAACAGTAAATAATGATCGAGCGGAAGGCCTAAGAGAAGGTAGGACGTAATGGGCGCGCCGCCCGGCCGGCGCAGGGAATTAAAGCCTTCCGGACGGCGCTCTTCGTCTAGCCGGCTGGATGGATGTCCTGGCCGGCGATGGGTAAATAGGGATAGGAACATCTGCTGACAGCCGTCAAATCGTATGGCTAGGCCATACTCCTAGTCTGACAACGGGGTGTCCTGTTGTCCCATCGAAGGCGCGATGGGACTGTTGCAGTATGGCGTCAGGTAAGCTTTCTGACAAACACATATCGAGGTATGGGCTGCGGACACGTACGCGCCTCGGTGGGCGTGTAGAAGCTCTTTCCCTGCTCTATATAAAGAGCCGCAGACTTCGCCGGAGGTACGCATGAGACATCTTTGGAGCTACTTTTTCCACCATCTGCTTACCTGACTTGAGCGTCGGAGGGTCGCCGCCGGGAGCCCCTTCCCGGCCCGACTTCTGTGCAGGTTCGCCGGAGCTTCTTGCAACCAGTCGAAGATCCACACCAGCAACCGAGGAGCGTCACGTGCCCAGCGTCCGTTGGTTCCACATTCGGATAGGATCAGGTTTAATCCCTGTGTCTAAGTGTGCAGGAGCTTATGGGTACAGGAAGTCGAGCGAAAGACGTAGCTAGCGAGAAGGATGGCACGAGAGAGAGTCGATGGGCTCGGTGCGTCCGAGGGGCGAGATGCGATGGAAGAGTACACCGGTAGACAAGAAGGACGTGTGCGACATTTGAGGGATGAGAAGCCGAAGCGGAAGCCTGCTCGAGGAGAAGGTCGAAATTAGGTTCGGGTGAGCCTTATTTCGGTAGGCCGAAATCACCCAAGTGATCGGAGCAGCGGAAGAGCTAGAGTGGAGCTATGGAGCTACTAGAGGCGCCTTCAACAGGAGTTGAAGGTGCCTCTGCGACCTTTAGGCAGAAGGCACCTTCAACTAGCAATGGAAGGCACCTTCGACTAGGTTGAAATGAGCCGTTGGTCGTGGATAAAGTTTTATCCACGAGCGCCTCACTGGAGGCACCTTCCGGCCCTATAGAAGGCACCTTCAGCCTGCGGATATGATTTTCCAGGGGCTATAAAATTACCCCTGGACCTAGGAAAAATGTAACAACTTGTGTATTTATTTCCTAGAAATAGTCTGAGCTATTAACGAGTGTAAGAAGCTTCTCCTCCTTCACCAAAGGAGACTTGTTAAGAGCTTTCATTTGGCTTGAATTAACAACCACCTAGGTTGTAACCAAGTAAATTCTAGTGCCTCTTTCTTTAGTTTCTTATTGTTTAATTTTATTTTCTATTGCTGCTAACCTGAATTGAAAGATCGAGAAGGTGTTTAGTTTTTCTGTTTCAAGCAACTCAACCCTCTCAAGCCGGCCCAACCGATCTAACACTTTGATATGTTGAAACTTCACCATTATCCAACATTCAATCAACTACTTTATCATTGTTTAGTATTCGGTCAACTTTGACATGTCGGGTGATCCTGTCTGAGATCTACGGAGATGAGCGCTTGTTCTGATGGATGACGATGACCTCCGATGGAGATGAACTCCGATGATCCGAAGAAGCTCCTCCACGCTCTTACGCACAGTGAGACGAGCCAACAAAGCTTTAGTGACCTAAGACCAGGGTGGGGATCCCTGGCTAGGCCCTCCGACACTCAAGTCAGTTTCTCTCCCAAAAAGAAGAAGAAGAAGAAGAAGAATAACTCAAGTGAAAAATAGAGTTCTGATGCTAGAATTTGCGTACCTCGCTAACGGAGAAGGTTTCCCTTTTTATACCACCTCACGTGACCTCCGTAGTCATGAGGTGGTCCCCGGTTCGTTAGAGTTTGCTAGGAGATGGCATCACGTTCGATACTTCGTACAATAATCCTTTAAGGAATATTTTCTATACCCCATATGTACCCGTTTTGTCATTTATGACTTGTATTAATAATGGAGACACGTCATCATATTTGAAGAAGCTTCTAGAAGATATTTCCTACCAAATATTCTACCATGCACACCCCGGCCGACTGTTTAAACTGGTCATATATACTTCCTGCTGAATATGTCTTTATCGGTCGTTCAGGCTGGTCGTATATACTGTTAAGGACGCTTCCTGTTAAATAGATCTCGACCAGTCATTCAAGCCGATCGTATATGCTGCTAAGAATACTTCCTGCTGAATATATCTCATCCAATCGTTCACGCCAGTCTTATATACTGTTAAGAATGCTTCCTGTTAAATAGGTCTCGGGCGGTCATTCAAGCCGGCCGTATATGCTGTTAAGAATACTTCCTACTAAATATATCTCGGCTGGTTGTTTAGGCCGATCGTACAAACTGTTAAGAATGCTTCCTGTTGAATAAATCTCGATCTATCATTCAAGCCGGCGGTATATGCTGTTAAGCATACTTCTTGCTGAATATATCTTGGTCGGTCGTTCAGGTCGGTCGTATATACTGTTAAGAATGCTTCTTGTTAAATAGATCTCGGCCGGTCGTTCAAGCTAGCCGTATATTCTATTAAGAATAATTCCTGCTGAATATATCTTGACCGGTCATTCAGGACGATCGTATATACTGTTAAGAATGCTTCTTGTTAAATAGATCTCTGTCGGCCGTTTAAGCCGACCGTATATGCTGTTAAGAATATCTTTTGTAGATCCTTTTCTTTATGCTCGAGCGAGATTTACCTGATCGAGCCTATATGAGCGTGGGGGCTCTCACTCGACCTGCGGTCGACCGGTAAGATGATGGGAATATTATATAAGGCTAAATGCCTTTATGCTGGGGCGGGTATTACTCGGACGAGCATATACAAGCGTGAGGGCGCTCGCTCGGCCTATGGTCGACCGATAAGATGGTAGGAATATTATATAAGGCTAAATGCTTTATGCTCGTACTACAACAAAAAAAGGCATATGACAACGGATATTATCCGTTGTTGTAGGATCAAAAAACTGTTGTAACTGACAGCATTGTAAAAGGCATTGCCCTACAACAACGATTTTGAATCCGTTGTCTTTGTAGACATTCGACAACGGTTTTTATCCGTTGTTGTTTATATGCTTAAAATTTGTATAGCCTATATGACAACGTTTTAAAATCGTTGTGGTAGATAATTTTGACAACAGATATAAATCGTTGTGGTAGACTCTTTTAACCGTTGTGGTAGATAATATTTACAACATATTTAAACCGTTGTGGTTTTGAATTTTACAACAATTATAAACCATTGTGGTATATAATTTTAATATGTTTTACAACGAATAAAACTGTTGTCTTTTATCACTTTTCACGAAAAAAATCCATTGTGGGTACGTACTTTTTACAACGTTTCTAACCGTTGTCTTTAATGTTCATGTTGTAACATGATAATAACAAACAACCAATCTTTATTAATATAAACAAACCACCAATACAAAACTAAATATTTACTACATTCAATCCATGAAAATGTTATCTTCAAATTTCAAAAATTAACTACACACATCAAAATGAGAAAATAATAGCTGTGTAATCGAAATCCAAAATATGCCAACTAAAATGTACAAAAAGAGTTGTACTCATCAAACTTAGTAGTATCAAACCATAAATCACATGTTTTCCATTATGATGTTCGCCATATGACTTCTTCTCATTAGCAAGGCAATCTAGAAACTAAACAAAGCTCACTCCTTGCATCACAAATCCCAATCCTCATGAATTGCCCCTGAGTTATGTAACTACAAGAGAAAAGTCAATTAATCGATACTTAAAACTCAAATCATTGATTTAATGCAAACAAAGTCAGAAGGAGAGAAAAATTAAACAAAACTTATCAAAGAAAAATATAAAATATAAGAGAAAAGAGAATTGTAGTAACTGATGAACTGTAACCAGAGAATAATACCGCAAATCATTCTAAGGTATAATGTCTTAATTTAGAAGCCAGTCAAATAATTTGTATTATCAACCAAATCTAAAGTCATTATCCTTAATACAACTGGAAAGTTGTAGTTAGAACCATCACTATGATAAAAATTATTTTACCGTAATTGGATCAGATCTGAGACAAATACTAAAACTCACCTCTAGATCCAAGGAAATCCTCAACAAAAGACCATTATCAATATCACATATAAGGTCGGAACTAGGAAAATTCAATTGCCTCCATTTATCATTGCACTATATGCACTAGTGAGACTATCCTCAACTCGCACTCCTTGTCTACTAGAAACTAAATGGCATCTCAACAGAAGTGGAGCAGATATTGGTGATAGAGAATCATGAAATATATTATACATTATGACAATTGTTGCATGAACTTGATGAACCAAAAATACATTGTCAATCACACTAACTGCAACTTTGCTTGAATAAATAGGTAAAGCCCCCTGAAAAAAATATACAAGGTATGTCCTTAAAGATGTTTAAAGCTAAACGTAATCTCAATGAGTGTTTCTTGTGTTGCAATGTATGTGGTCCTTATACCAAGTTAACTTATATATTATTAACATATTAGTAAAATTGTAAATTAGCTAGTTATAAAAGCATCAAAGATCATAGTTGGCTGGAGTTTACAATTTGGTGCATAGGAGAATACCAAAGTACCTTGTGTTATTGACAAAGAATCCTACAGTGATGCTCTGATTAGCAACACCGAGTTTGTGTTCTGCGGCAACCCTTACTTGTTCTTCAACAGTATGAGTACCTGCACACATCGAGCCAAGAACAAGAACAAAAATTATACATAAACTGGAAAAGACAATTGTTATAAAAATAAGTTCAAAGAAAACATTTTGGGATATTCATTAACAGAAAAATCAAGGGAAAAAAGACAATTGTAAAAAAAAATTGTTTATAAAGTGGCAAGTATGATATCAACATCCTTTATGTAAGCTTTACTAATGAATATACAACATACTGTCTTCAATCGTAGAACAAGTACATCCCTCTTTTGTCTAATTCGGTGGGCCCTTGCTTGAGCTTGCAAATCAACCTACATCCTCGGAGAAAATGTTAGATGACAATCTCAAACTAACAATAGTTATAAATATAGGATCCCAAGAAGTGAATATTGCCTGTGGATTCCAGTCAGTGTAAAATAGGATGACAGTTTATGTAGCTTGAAGATTTACACCAACCCCTCCAGCTCGAATGCTAATAAAAGCATCAGTGACACAACAATATCAGACAACGAATCACAAAGAATATATTGAAGATGGAAAATACTTAGTTTTCCATTTGATGTGAAAAATAGAAAACCTTAGGAGAAATATGAATTCTTGTGAGTCAGAATGATTGAATTCATCAACTAAAGCTCCACGGTCAAGGCCAAAGGTGTGTCCATCCAAACAAGGTACCTAAATACTGTCAATCGTTTCCAACAGAGATAATCCTCCATGACATCCAACAACCTCGTCATTGTTGAGAAAAAAAAGAACCTGACACCATTCAGTGAGGAAACGTTTAATATAACAAGCATTGATTTAGGATGAAACAAAAAAAAAATTCTCCAACTAAAAAATGAAACGTAACAAAATTAGGCTAAACATCACAAAACTTTCTTCCCATGCAAATATAGTCTAAATATATATATATATATATATATATATATATATATATATATATATATATATATATATATATATATATATATATATACAGGCACACAAAAATACATACAACCAATAGAAGATGATGAAAGTGATTGAACATAAGAGACGTCAGGCTGTGCCAAGACAATATTTACAAACACCAACATTAAAATATGGATCTCTAGAATTTTAAAATATAAGTTTTGAACAATAAAATAACCATAAAGATATAGCTAAATACACTGACCAGAAGAAGGAAAAAAATATTGATAAAAAAACTGTAAAGTTGACATACTCGATGACCAATTGCTTTGAGCTTGGGAAGCAATCTGTCCAACATCTTAAGTTTTCCACAAAGTCTAATAATAGATGGCAGAAAATGTTTAGGTAGAAAACTATCAACCTGCATCAACTGAAAGAGGAGAAATGATAAAGTTGGCACTTTAACACTTCTTAATGAACCAAGATTCTCCTCGATTCTTTTCATTAAGAGTTTCTGATAAGAAGAAGTTTCATTAAGAGTTTCTGATAAGAAGAAGCCTCACATCTTACAAGTCTTTCAATTTTCTTAGGCAATTCATTCTCAACCTGCCAACTAGAAAATCAAAGACAAATTATTTGGTATTTGAAAAAAAAAAGATACATAGCTTACAAGTAAAGCTTGCATGCAACAAGACAAAAATCCAATTTCAATGTGCATTTGAATATACATTATATAGGCAAACACATACACGATTTTCAAGATCCAAATATAAAATTATAGACAAGTAAAAAAGAGATGACACAAGAATGTCTACCATACTTTTTTTGTTACATAAAAGAAAACTAACCAAAAAGAATTTCCAGCCTGACTTAAGCAGCACATAAATAAAAATATAAACATTTTTGAACTATAAGCATAACAAACTTTTAGTCTTGACAGACTACATTTGTGACAATGAAGAGAAAAAAATTGTAAATAAGAAAACCTTGTTATCCTATTATATTTGTAGCCAGGAAAACCTTTCTATCCTATTGTGCTAATATAGCTACAGTATAGATTGCTAATAATATAATTCAACCTGACAAGGCGAAGAATATAGGATCGATCAAAATTCCACAAAAGAGAAGCAAGCAAAAAAGTAAACTTTATTTCTTATATGTAATTGTCTAAATAATAAGTTAGAAATACTTACTAAGGGGCTGGATAATGAAAATTTTCTTCTCTCATTGGCAAGATGGTATTAAAGATTACTTCTGAAGCCCTTCCATCTTTAGCATAGTCGGCTATCAAACTCGTCCAAGAAACCACATTTCTCACAGGCATTTCATTGAACAACTTCCGAGCATTATCCATGAACCGAGATTTCAAAAGTCCCCCGATTATCGTCATTTAGGATACAACATCTTTCATGTCGATCAATCTAAACACTGTCACGACATCGTCAATGCAATCAAGTTTTACATACATATACACCAAAGAATTCGCTACAAATGTGTCATAGTCAGGAAAATGCTTGACGAACAGAGCATGCACCATTTTCCCTTCCAAGTTTGTGCCTACAAGGTTGTAGGACTTGAACATGAACTAAAATGTGTAGGCGTCGGGCGCCGTGCTCTTCTAACACATTTTACGGAACAAATTGAGGGACTCTCGGGGGAAATGACAGGAAGAACATGCCCGGATGATGGTGTTCCACTGAAAGGTGGAAGGATTCGGGAGAAGAAGCCGAGAGCATAGGAGTGCGGGCCGGAGGAGATTTCTGTGAGGCATTTCAGCAAACAAGTGGTGGACGGGGAGTGGGAGAGTGATTTAGCGATGAGTAGCTGGGTGTGGAGTTGTGTAGCATGCTTCTACCATGAAAGAACAAGAATCTACTCCAGATAAGAACAAGATTTCAGAAACCAGAACAAATCTGTTGTAGTCCCTCCAGAATCACCAGCAACAGACACATTGCTGCAACCTTCTTGAAGAACTGCCCTTTCCTGATCAAGCGTAATCAAGAATTATTAGGATCAAAAATATTGAATGACATTCTCGATCATGTTCTACTAATTTCAGAGAGAGTGTAATCACTCATCGGCTTGCTGTTGAGAGGGGATTGTCCGTTAGCAATGGCCTTTGCGTTCTTTACGCCGTGAGGGGAAGGGAAACACTGTGGTGTCGGAGGATTTGCTCTGATGTCCTTCAGAAATGTTGATTTCTCGATCACAATCTTCAGTTTGCTGTAGAATTTTTTATGACGATGAGGAGAAAAATGATGAAGAAAAGAAAATTTGAGTTTTGGTGTGTGATTACTTTGGGACCAGAAGCTTGCTATCTTGTTGAGGGCTTTCAGCTACATTGTTGACCTCCTTCTCGGCCTCTTCTCCGATGGGAGTCTTACTTCCGACCGCCATTCTCTTGAGCTCGTGGTAGAACTTGAAGATCTGGCTCAATAGGTCCTTCCCGGAGAATAAATTCCTGGCCGACATCGTGCTCTTCAGACGAGGTGGTAGCTTCTTTGGCTTCGGTTCCTCCCTCTCCTCTTCTACCTTTTTCCCGGCACTCGACTTGATCATCTCTTTCACGGCGTTCCACGTCTTTGTCTGGTGGGGGAGACGAGAGAGTGTTGATTGGTTCGGGGAGGAGCAGAGCAGCGATGATGCCTCCTCTTCTCTTCAGGTTATTCTCATCTCTAAATCGCCACAATCAAGAGGGAAAATTACACCGTCGTGGAGAGGAGAGCACACCGTCGTGGAGGAAGATCTAGCAGAGGCGGCACCCCTTCTTGTCGCGCGATAGACAGGATGGCATGAAGATATTGTATGAGGAGAGGGAAAGAAAAATGGCTTAGGGTTCGGGAACGTGAAGGGGAAAACAAGGCGCCGAAAAGATTTGCGGAGAGGGGAGAAAGCAAAACTGCGAGAGGGAAAACAACAAAACGAATATAGTCAAAGACAACGGTTTTATGAAAACTATTGTCGTAGCCCTTAAAAAAACACTTAAAGACAACGATTTTAGATAACCCTTGTAAAATGCGTTGTTGATTTAAAAAAAAGTTGCTCAATGACAATAGTTTTCATAAAACTGTTGTCTTTTGTATTTTATGGGAGCTCAAAGACAATGATTTTATCTAAAACTATTGGCTTTTACCAAATTTACAACAGTTTCATCTAAAACCGTTGTCTTTGTGGTGTTGTCATTTAACATTTTTGTTTTAGTGTCGGGCGGGCTTTATCCGGACGAGCATATACGAGCGCGAGGGTGCTCGCTCGGCCTGCGTTCGGCGGGTAGAATGGTGAGAATATTATATAAGGCTAAATTTCTTTATGCTCGGGTGGGCTTTGTCCGGCCTACACTAGTGTGAGGGCGCTCTCTCGGCCTGCAGTCGACCGGTAAATAGTGGGAATATTACATAAGGCAAAATGTCTTTATTCTCGGGCGGGCTTTGCCTGGTTGAGCATACACAAGTGTGAGGGCGCTTGCTCGGCCTACGGTCGACCGATAAGATGGTGGGAATATTATATAAGGCTAAATGCCTTTATTCTTGAGCGGGCTTTGCCCGACCGAGCCTACACGAGCGTGAGGGCGCTCGCTCGGCCTATACTCGGCCGGTAAGATAGTGGGAATATTATATAAGGATAAATGTCTTTATCCTCGGGCGGGCTTTGCCCGATCGAGCATACACGAGCATGAGGGCACTCACTCGGCCTGTGGTCGGTCGGTAAGATAGTGGGAATATTACATAAGGTTAAATGTCTTTATGCTCGGGTGGGCTTTGCCTGGCCGAGCATACACAAGCGCGAGGGTGCTCGCTCGGCCTATGGTCGGCCGGTAAGATGGTGGGAATATTATATAAGGCTAAATGCCTTTATACTCGGGTGGACTTTGCCCGATCGAGCCTGCACGAGCGTGATGGCGCTCGTTCATCCTACAGTCGGTCGGTAAGATAGTGGAAATATTATATAATGTTAAATGCCTTTATACTTGGGCGGGCTTTGTCTGATCGAACATACACGAGCGCGAGGGCGCTCGCTCGGCCTGCAGTCAACTGGTAAGATGGTGGGAATATTATATAAGGCTTAATGCCTTTATGCTCGAGCAGGCTTTGCCCGGCCGAGCCTACACGAGCGTGAGGGTGCTCGCTCGGCCTGCAGTCGGTCGGTAAGATAGTGAGATACTATATAAGGGTAAATGCCTTTATGCTCGAGCGGGTTTTGCCCGGCCGAGCATACACGAGCGCAAGGACGCTCGCTCGGCCTACAGTCGGTCGGTAAGATAGTGGAAATATTATATAAGGCTAAATACCTTTATGCTCGGGTAAGCTTTGCCCGAACAAGCATATATAGACACAGAGGCAACCATCTGGCCTTTGTTCGACCGGCGATTATACCTCTCCCATATTTCTAGACTTAACTTCCTCCTTCGTTTGCTTGACCCATCTAGCATAACCCATATCACTAGCCTCTCCTTCAAGTCTAGTCGAAGGAGGTATAGCCGACTGACTAGACCTAAGCTTATTTTTGTCCTTCTGCGATTCTCTACAGTGATATCGTGACACCCTTTACAGTGATCCCGTGACTCCTGCTATAATGCTCCCATGTGACCTCCAGGAAGTTAATTAGAGGTGTGATCCTATCCCTTATAGTATCAACCTTTACTCTTTCTTGTTCTACTCCCTTCTAAGGATTTTGCTGGGAATTATGGCTTCTGATCTTCCTCTCTGGGATCAATTGCTACATGAGAAGGAAAAACCCTTAGCTGAGGCCATGCAAGCTCTGGATCTACATCGTTCATACCAAAGAGAACTAGAGGTACGTTTATTAGCAGCTCAATCACAAGTCCAGTCAGAAGTGACTTTGAGGAAGAGAGTCTATTCAAAGTTGAAGCAAAAAACTGAGGAGTTGGATAATTTAAAAGCCCAACACGTTTCAAAGATAACCATTTCAACCAAGAAAATTTATGTAGATGGTTTAATGATATCATGACAACAACAAGATTTAGACCAGCAAAATACTAAGGTGGCTCTTCTACAAGCTGAGTTAGATCAGATTAGGCTAGAGATGACCTCTCAGTCACATGTTTCGGAGGGTGAATCATGCAAGCACCAGAGGACCGGATGAACTTCTCCCTTCTGTCCAGGGTGCCATTCTACTACACACCCCCACCTAAGGTGGGAAGAATAATCTGGTGGTTCCACATAGGAGTTAAGTTCAATTGGATGAAAATTTTTCCTATCGGCGACCATACCGAGCAAAATATTCTCGACCTTATGAAAATTTGTTTTCATCACACAGAACATGATAATGAGTCAGCTTGTTCATTCCCTTTCTTCCAAATTTATTCATATTGTCACTCTACCATATATCCCTACTCGGGAAGGATAGGACAACTCAGTAACTTCAGGAAGCAAAGTCAGTAAAAGTTTGTTTATTTGCTGTATTTGTTTATGGAAGTTTAAGAGTTCTAATTGTAACATTACTACTATTAATGTAAAGTGTTATATTTGATTGTGTAAAAATCAGTCAAGTAAGGGGTCCTACGTGTATGTCTGATCGAATATGAGTCCGACCGGACATACTTGTTCGGTCGGGATTACAATAAATTAAGACCTTTTTTTTTCTTACTTACGAGTTTTTCTTATTCGTCTATATTTTAAGATTCGCACGATTTTTCAAAGTGGTCTTATTGGTAATTAATCCTTCAATGGAAAGAGAATGTTCAAAGATATAGCGGCTCGGTATGTGATTCAATGAATTCTATCTATCATAAATGCCCCTTCCTGGGCGAGCTCCACATACTCCTCTTTCTCTCTTTTCCAAGTAACCCTCGGTATGTTTTTAGTTCTTGTCTTATCACACATTCTCCTTGGTGAATCAATGGCTCTTCTCTATCAACCTAATTTATTTGTACGATGATCTTTAGATCATCCTAAAATCCTAAGTCTTTCTTAACCTTTCGTTGTTCATCTTCTTTTGACTATTCCTTGGCGACTTTCTTTCCCGACCTTTCTCCACAACTCGTACTCCCCCATCTTCTCCGATCTTCCCTCTTTCTAGGATTCAATAAGTCGCTTGTTCTTTTAAGTGTTTCGATTTCTCAACATGGCTACAGAATTTTTACTTTCCTGGTATGCTCAAATCTGTTCCTCCTTCACCTTCGCTGACCAAACTTCTATTCACTTTCGGTATAAAATCCCTGAGGGATACCACATTAGGGTTCCACCACCTGATGCTCTCCCTTATCTTCCTCTCGTTGATTGTATCACATTTTTTAAGAATCAGCTAGTCGCGGGCTTATGCTTTTGTGTTCGAAAGTTTTTGGTAGATATTAGTCAGTATTTCGGTATCCCTCTTCAGTAATTTTCCCCAAATGCTTTTAGATACTTATGTGGATTATA